>NC_066881.1:23806593-24106983 GCF_022985175.1 Labeo rohita
TCCCGAGGCCCTGCATTACCGACCCTGTGCCAAAGCACGATGCCTGCTGACCTAGGAGACTTATTTCCCCACCTCCGGCCCCGATGATAGATGGATGAATCCGTCTTGAATGAATCTGCGTATTTGCTCTTTTTGTGCGTTATCTAATAATGGATTGGCCATGCATATATGTGAGGAATTACTTATGCTTGGCTAAGTGAATTAGCCCAAAACCACGGCCATCTGGCTTATGAAAATGAGCGAGGAGGGAGGGAGAAGTGCAGGAGTTAGAAACTAGATTTACATGATCAATTTGCATAGCGCTTTCTTTTCGTTTGGCACCAGTGTCCACAACAAAAAGTTACTGACTACCCACACATAATCGTGCATAATTTCCCTCTCTTTTTTGGTTTTAAACAAGGACCACTGTTTGTTGAGGTCCCAGCGGAGGTCTTGGCCTCTTTACAATGGCTAAACGAATTTGGTGCCTTATGCTCTCTCGCCTTTTTGACGTAATTTGATTAGTGACCTCGTAAGCATGAATGTGACGGACCTCTTCATACAGGTTCATAGGGCTTTGGTGGGACGGCCCGTGTCACGTTAGACACCACCCACCGCCCCCTCAGTCCCCCACTGTTGTCGTGTCGCCACACATAGGAAAGGCATGATTAATGACCGAACTCCTGGAGACATTGTCAGCCACCGGTGACGAGGACAAAATAGACACCCCGTCCCGCTAACCTCTCACTCCAGAAGCGGTCGGCTGGGTGGAGGGACACAAAACATTGTGTCGAGGAGCCTCACAGGAAAACAAGGTTTAGGGATGGCGCTTGTAGACAGGAAACATACAAAATGGGTTTATTAGAGATGGAAGATGTTTCCTTACAGGAACAGGGAAGGGCAGAGACACGGGCGAGAACTTTGTCTTTTTGTGGTGGGGAAAAAAAAAAATGTAAATGATCTATTGTTAGACTGACACTAGATTTGTAACCCCGCTCATCTCTCCTTAGGCAGTTCAGGCAAACATTTATAGAACCTTACTCAAGTTCTGGATCACCTCATTGATCAAACCTGTGCCTTCAAATCCTGTTCCACACAAATCATGGCCGTTTCCATTTTCAACTGACGTTTCGGGAGCTTCATCTTGCGAGCAGATATTTAATGTTTCATTACAACACTGGCGCCATTAATACAAAGCCAGTTTTCCTTCCTGCTAATAATAGTACAGCTTATTAATTGAAAATGAAGAACGGGCCTGCCAGGCAACCCGGCAGAGTTTTCCAAAACTAAGGAGAGCAGAACTTCATCTTAGTTTATGTTGAAATGAAACGTCTGCATACTAGAGCAGAGAAATAATTAGCAACGAAGAAAAAAAAAATCTGGGGGAAATATTAAAATTTCATCCTAATCCCCAGACAGGATTTGTATTGTTGTCATGTTCTCACTAGCTGAGAAAAGAGGGAGGGAGAAAAAATGCTAATGTGAGCATAGCAGGAAAGTGATTTTTTTTTGTTTTTTTTTTCCCCCAAGAAAATTTGAGTGGTGCTTGCCTGTGCAAATCTTGCTGTTGTGAGTGCTTGCCAGGGCATTTCTGTGTGGTTGCTAAGGCGTTTTTATGTGGTCACTAGGGTGCTACTAATTTGATCAATTTTGGGTGTTGCTTACTAATTATAACAAGTCTGTATGATATTTTGGCTCTTTTAGTTTAGTGTTTTTAATAGGGATGTAACTACAAAAAAATCTCACAGTACGATAATACCACAATAAGAAGTCCACGATACGATATTTATTGCGATATTAAAAAAAGACAAATAGAGAATTGGAAAAATGTAAAGTTTTGCACATTTTAAAGTTAAATTATTTTATCTAATGCACTTTGAGAGTTCAAAATTAGGAGCTCTAAGTCATGTTCTTAACTAAGAAAACTTCTTAGAGTCAGAAAAACTCAACCCTCTTTTTATTTGTGATATACTGTCTCAGTCTAAATGACATTCACATTGGTGTTTTTGGAAGCCAAACAAATTAGAATAGAATAATAATAACAACAATGACAGTAATGGCCAAATATTGTTAAACAATTGCACTGCAAAATAAATGAAAATATTTCATAGGTATATTATTTTTGCGTTACACTACACTAGGGAAATTGCTTCTTTCCTAATTTCTACACTTGAGATGTTTTAAATTTGGACTGCAGTAACTTTACTCATTTAAACCATTAGCTGTCAGCAATTCATACTGCACTTGTAAGCTTTTATTTTGACAGAAATGCCAGTAGAGATTTTATTTTGACTTAAGTGAAAACAGGCCTACAAAAACGTGTCTCATCTGCCACAAAAATAAAGCATAACTGGTGGCCGTTGTGTTCCCAAACGTGCACTAAACTCACAGCACATGCAATAAACAACTTCACTGCATTTGTTTACTATGAACGGAGACGTTCTGAAGCACAGAAAACATCGGCTCACAATGTGTGTGCTTCGCTTTGAAACACGCAGCAAAAACAGACTTGATGACGCCATTAAGTCATATTGCGCTTTTGGTTATAGTTCGCTTGACAGATACTGTGTCAAAGCATAATGGCCTATAACACAACTTTAAAGACCTTTTATGTTAGAAAAAGAAGTTTAAATATATTTTCAAAACTACACTTTTTCCCAAAAGACGTATAGTTTCATATCATGTGATATATGTAATATCACAATATTTACAATATTGTTACATCACTAGTTTTTAAGCATCTTACATTTATTCCAAAATAACAACAAGGCAGTAATTTATTTGTGAACTTACGTTCAGCTATTCTTTTTAACTATTTTTGAATTTTTCAGATCATCAGTCATCAATTTACTTTAAATTTCACCAAGCTGATTACTCACTAAAAATCACGTTCATGTTTCATGATCATGTTTTCGTGCCATTTTAAGACTTATTTTTACATAACAAAGTGGTTATATTTAAGTGTGCGATTTGTTTAATTACTTTTTAAAATTAGTCTTCCCATTAATGCCGTTGTATTGTTCATTCAGACTGATTTGCAGAACCAATCACAGGCAAACATAACCTGTCATATTCAATCATATGGAGGCATTGCTTCTTCACGTGACTTTCGCCTATTCAAACTCACAAACGCACACTTTGGAGGTCTTTTAAAACTCGGTGGGCTCAGGGGAGGCGAGACAGATGTGGACTCCTGCTGTAAATTTCCCTGCTGATTTCGGTGTTAGACATAAATTACTAGTTTTTCTTTAGAAAAACTAGTCATTTATGCACTTTTTGTATAATAAGTGTAATGACTGAAGGCAGTCTTAGCTCCCAGTGTCCCTAGAGAGAAATATCCTTCAGGAAAAAGATTTTCTCTTGAGCAGGATAAGAGAGAGAGAGTTGTAGACTGAACGCTGTGCCACTTCCTGTCGTTCCATAATCCTGTTCTTATCAGCACAGCTGTCAGCCCCTAAATGAAGTCAGGCTCCTGAACTCATTTACAACAGTGGCACTCAAAACCTTCACTAGTTCCTCTCACTACCCATGTCACACACTGACATGATTTTCATGTTTCCTGTGAATACACCAGTGTTTTTTTATCAGAATTCTGTTCAACTTTATTTATAATCATCCAATTTATTCAAACAAAACTCTTGGTGTATTTTAAAAAACTCATAATTTATTTTTTTGAGTTGTTAGCCATTTTTTTAAATTTAGTCTTAATCATTTACATTAGTATAAATGTACTTTTTAGTTATCATCATATTTTGTCAACCTTGTCCTGCTTTTGTTTTGTCAAGTTTTAGTCGACTAAACTTCAGCTTACTTGTTTCTTTGTTTTCAGATTATTGCCTGTGCATAGTTGCCAGATTGCAAAAATTAGGCAAAAAACTCTTGATATTTGGCAATCACACACATGAAAGCTCACGTAGTAGAGGCACATACAGCACTCCATAATAAAAAAAAGAGGTTAACAATGTTAAATATATACATTAGCAAATAATGTACACTTGTCATACTGTAGATTTATAATGTCGTGATGCCGATCTTCACTTGGGTTGTTCAAAGCGTCTTTGTTTAGCTTAGTGTCTAGTCAGGCAAAATGGATCCATGTTGGTTATAAAATAATTCATTGCATCAGCCTGAACTTTAATACTGGTTTATTCCTGCTGTTGCCTATTCATTGTCTTTTTGACACCTGCTCTTTTTAGCTCATCACATTTGTGCAGGAAGCACTACAATACACCCTCTCTCGTGTGAATTGTCTGCGGTGCATCTCTATTATTCACAGGCCTGGATGATACTTGAAATATAATTGTAACAGTGCAAGTTGGCAGCGGAAAGACTCGTGTCTAGAAACGGAGGCCTTTGTCTTATTACATCATCAGCATTTTGACCTCATTTTTAATGCATCCAGTATCTCAGCAGGTCCGGTCTTTTATCTCACCACGCGTTCCGCTCGTAGAGTCCAAGAACTTTTGTTCATGTGAGAGCGAGTGTGGGGGGGTTAATGCCATAAATGGAAATGGCCTTGTGGTCATTAATATGTCTCTTTAGAGATTACCAGTACTTTTTGTATTAAATCACTAATCATTTTGCTTTTATCGTGATTGGTATCTTTACGGCTCAGTGGCCAGTGTGCGTTTCATTCTACTACGATCTGTTCTTGGTCTTCACCGGAGGTCAGAGAAAGTATTTGACTGTCGACATCAAAGAGTCAAATTGCACGCCACAGGCTTTGTCCGTGGCCAAATGATCCCAAAGAGATTTGTAATGGAGTTCTTCTTTGCCAGCGAGCGGCGCCTCGTTTCCTGTCATCTCCCCCTGTTCATTTAACAGCGGCCTTCTGAGCGAGTGTGGATAGACCATGAGAATGCTGCTGTAAACATTCATCTGTCATTTTAAGCCATGTGTGTGTGTCCGTTTAGGGACTGTCCTGACTCGGAGGCTTGTCATCTGGGATAGGCAGTCATAGGAAGGTCTTAAGCAGCTGAGAGACGTGGATTAGACCAGCTTATTTCCTTAGACTCCTCTAGTGGATCATTGGATTGCAGTTGCTTTGCAAGATTTTTTTTTTTTTCATTTAAGAAATTGAAAATGAAATTTGCAGTGTTACCCGCAAACACGCAGATTAACCTCGTTCTCATGGTATTTAATAATTGCTTGGTGGACAATAATTGGTTTGTTGTTTGCTGTGATAAAATAGCAACTTCCTGCAGCTTACCAGACAGACTGTTTTAATGCTCATGGGAAAATTCCAGTGGCTAAAAGTGGTGGCATCAAAATCAGCAGCTTTTAATAGAATTTGCTCTCAGATACATAGAGAAAGTGTTTTGCAACTTTATTTGTTTAGTTCCAACCCTGCTCTAACACACAAACCATGTAGTTGTCAAACAAGCCTGAATGACTTGATTAGCTGGATCAGGTGTGTTTAATTAGGGTTGAATCTAAACTGTGCAGGGCTGTGGCCCTCCAGGAACTGAGTTTGACACCCCTGGTCTAGGGCATTCACTAAATGGTTAGTCTCAGGACTACAGACAAAATGGAGTATATATTTTATATTTCATTCAGTGGTGGGTGATCTATTTTAATTAAGTCTGACTGTTGACTATGAGTGTATTTTGTCAAACAGAAGTGCCCTATTAGACAATCGATCAGCTTTTTGTACATGACCTTTCGGGGTAAGTTAACTGTGGCAAAATTAATGGTAAAACAGTCTAGGCTAAATGTTGTGAGAAATAAATGTTGCAGAGAACCTTAAAATCGATCACTTTTCAAAGATTTGGTGCCACAAACTCTGTAAACTTTGGCAAATAAGCAGCTGGTTGTTGCCCTGTGTGGGCCGACTGAGGCTGACATTTGACCTGTCAGCTGATCCAGGCTGTGCTGCTCAATAAAAAAAAAAATGCCCAGGACAATAGTTACAATTCACATCTAATTCAAGCAGAAGTGGCACATTTATAGCACATTGTATTGTTAGCAAGGACAGTAATTATAATCTAAAGAGAATCACACAAAAGCTCCTCAAAAGGTAAAATATTTTTGATAAATTATTCACAGTAATTTAATTTTCTCGTGACAAATCTTTTTCTTTTTTAAGATACAAGCATTCACAATAATTTAATTTAACATTTTATATGTGTTTTTCTTTCTTTTTTTATTAAAAAGTTATGAAATATCTATGTAAGCTCATTTCTGCCACTGAATTAAAAAAAAAAAACGTTTTATCTCACAATTCTTTGTTTTTAGGATTGCATGATACAAACTTGCAATTGCGAGTTATAAAGTCCAATTTTGAGGGGGAAAAAGGACTAATGTTTTCAGAATTGTGAGTTTATTAATAACTTGCAATAGTGTGATACAAAGTCAGATTTGCAATTCTGACAAAAAAAAAAAGGATTTATATGAATTTATTTCTCAGAATTGTGATTTTTGCAAATTGCAAGTTTATATCTCACAATTCTGACTTAATTTCTCTAAATTGTGAGTTTATATCACAATTCTGAGAAAAAAGTCAGATTTGCGAGTTTATATCACAATTCTGATGTCATTTCTCAAAGTTGCAAGTTTATATTTCAAAATTGAGAAAAAAGTCAGATTTGCGAGTTTATATCTTGCAATTATGACTTTTTAACTTGCCATTGGGAGTTTATCATGCAGTTCAGACTGTTTTTCAAAATTGCAAGTTTATATATCTCAATTCTGAGAAATAAGTCAAATTTGCGAGTTTATTTCTTGCAATTCTGACTTCATTTCTCAAAATTGTGAGTTTATATCATAATTCTGAGAAACAAGTCAGATTTGCAAGTTTATATCTTACAATTCTGACTTAATTTCTCAAAATTGCGAGTTTATATTAAAATTCTGAGAGGAAAAGTTAGATTTGCGAGTTTATATCTTGCAATTCTGTCTTTAACTTGCAGTTGCGAGTTTATGTAATGCAATTCTGATTTAATTTCTCAAAGTTGCGAGTTTATATCACAATTCTGAGGAAAAAAAGTCAGAATTGTGAGATCAAGATCTCAATTACCTTTTTTTATTTTTAATTCATCAGCAGAAATGGGCTTCCATAAATATCAGTTCAGAAAAAACATGTATAATTCTTTATTTTGAATTATTATTTACCTTGGTTTTGTGTCATTGTACCATTTAAAACAGTCATTTAAATCAAAATAATAAAGGTTTAGTTGGTAGTTTTGCAGACAGATAATATACAGTTAAAAAATAAATAAATAAAATCACAAGCTGCCTGCACAGCACCTATAATTAAACGATCTTGTCTACCAAAGTCATTTGAGTTTTATTGACATGCTGTAAATCTTCACACTGACCTTTAGCAAACTCTGACTTGAGCAAATTCAGCACTCAACCACCCAACTCTCCTTACTTAGTATACGGGCAGTGATACGGAGACCTTGAGGTGTTGTTGTGACACCGCCGATGTTCAGATGAATGGTGACAGCCAGTATTTAGAGCCTGCTGACACCACTGATTGTCCAGGACACAGTGGAGGCAGCCAGACCTCCTTCCAGATCGCCCTAAAGTGAGACGCAGAGGCCACGGGGAGAGACAGGCCTGTGTTGTAGTTAAGTGTAAGTGTATTGATCCCGACTGAAGTGTTGTGTAATAAGGGCCTGTAGGGAAGTGGTGTTAGTCTCATGGTTCCTGGAGAAGGTCATACTGTCATAGGCCCCTTAGAGTCAACATGGCACTTTTTCCTCTGGTTTCTGAACCAGTTTTTTTTTTTTTTGTTTCTGAACGACTCAAAGTTTTCATTTATGTGATGTTTTTCAGGACAAGAAATGGAGCATTAAGGTTTCTTTGGAAATGTACATTTTCATGATGACTAATGCTGTTCTTGCTTCATTATGGTGGAGTCATTCTACTCAAGAAGTTCTTGAGTCAGAACTCAGGTGTGCCATGCATCTTTTTTTTAAGTGGAGAACAGTGGCATTCCGGACTTGTTTGGTATCCTAAATGAGATACAACACAAACAAGCCCACACAGAATCTATGCACCACAAATCTACCAAACTTTTAGCAGGTTCTTCCAGAATTCAAATGGAAATCATTTAATTTAGCTTCCTGTCAGCTCTGTACTGTCCTACACCCTTAAAAATAAGGTACTTTAAAAGATTCTTCACAGTGATGCCATAGAAGAACCATTTTTAGTTCCACAAAGAACCATTCTGTCAAAGATTCTTTAAAGAGCCATCTCTCTTACCTTTTTATAATCTGAAGAACCTTCTTTTGAAACAGAGGTTCTTTAAAGGTTCTTTATGGAGCCATTTAAACAAAAAAGGTTATTCTATGGCATCGTAAAGCACCTTTATTTTTAAGAGTGTATCCTAATAAAGGCAAAAAAGCCAAAAATGACAAAAAACAAAAAATAAAACACCACCACCAACAAAAATCTTTTTTAAAAAAGTGTTAAATAAATAAGTAACATTATAAAGTAATTTCGTTGATGTTTAATTAATGCATTAGGTATCATGAACTAACAATAAACAACATTTTATTTATAGTTTTATTAATCTGTTAATTTATTTATATGCTATTTTTCATAGTTTATTCT
Source organism: Labeo rohita (assembly GCF_022985175.1). Classification (NCBI taxonomy): domain Eukaryota; kingdom Metazoa; phylum Chordata; class Actinopteri; order Cypriniformes; family Cyprinidae; genus Labeo; species Labeo rohita. The sequence goes on from NC_066881.1 coordinate 23,815,132, forward strand.
TGTTTATAATATTCTCATAATATCACATAATATTAACTGTTTTTTAACCTTTTAACTGTCCCCCTTCCCTTCAGTGGGACACCTAAGTTTGCTTCACTATATTAAAAATAATCTAATTTCTGACAAACTATATATCAAATGAGTGTAAAACTTTAAAATTCATCCTGTGAAAGCCATTTTAAAATTGAACATTACTTTACGATGGAAATGAGACTTCAGAATCACATTACAAAATATTTTCGTTCATGAATTATAACAATTTAAGTTTGAATAGTGCACTTTTACATCTGTTCAAAAATGGGGGTGACAGTTAAAGGTTTAAAACACACAGAAGATGTCGGCGCCAATAGCCCTTGTGGTTAGTGCGCCGACATATAGCACATATGTGCTCGCGGCGACCCGAGTTCGAATCCCGCCTCGAGGTCCTTTGCCGATCCCGCTCCCCTCTCTCTCCACCCAGTACTTTCTTGTCATCTCTCTGCTGTCCTGTCCATTAAAGGCACAAAAATATAACTTAAAACAACAACAACAACACAGAATATTAAAATTTTTATTAATATGTATATATTACAGAAATCTGTATTAATAAATGCTGTAAGAGACTTGTTCATTGTAAGTCATTAAGTGACGTATTAGCAAATCAAACCTTACCAAAAAGTTTTATTAAGAAATCCAATGTTTTGGCTTGTTTTCCAATAAGCATGTAGTAATTGCATTTTACCATGATTAAATCCATTCCGCAGAATTTGTTTTTTTTAAATAATCAGTACAAAAAACAAAATAAAATAATGAATTCTGGTACCGTTTAGACCTAGACATGACCAAAAACAGTTAGGACAGTACACAAGGTGACTGTAGTTCAATTCCTGACCTCATTTTTTTTAATAAACCAAGCGACACTGCCACTAAACTTGACACAGACCCAGCTGCTCCTGGTATGATCACCAAACAACCGCCAAGGCTCGCATTTTCCGAAAGGTGTATGTTTTTAACATCACATCACCTGAAACTGGGTGTGAACTTTTAATTGAGGCTGGAAGCTGTATAATAGGTTTCTCTTTTGAAGTTAATTGTATAGTTTCTTTATTTAATAAGGTTATTAAGCCAATCCTGTGAAATATTTCTGACCAACTATCAGTAGAGGTTTAAATAGAGGCTTAAGAAGGCAACTTCTCTCGCTCTTTTGATGCTGAATAATGACTGTCACCTTTCTGATATTATCAGCACTTGAGTATCTAGACCCAGTAGCTTTATGTGACCTTCAGCAGGTTTTCTATCTACCACTTTTCTTAAAATCTAAAGAGAGCTCATATTGATTGGTCCTTTTCAGATAATCTCCCACTGGCAGTCACCAGGCTCTTCTGAAGGTGTTTGGCTTTCATCAGGCTGTAGATTTTAAGTGAATGCTCTGTTGCTATTTTAGTGGAACAAAAATGCTTTTCTATTTCCACACCAATAACACATTGACATTTTAACAGCCTTATTGGTGTCGAATATCTGATTGCATTTCTCTTTCGGTCATATCAGTAGGCTACATCAAATCAGCATACATAACACCAGTGCACCAGTTGGCATTACAGCATGTCTTCACCATCTGTCAGTTGCGTATATCTGGCGGGTCGCCTTACCGGCATGCAGATACGCCATTGACATTTAAACCTTGGCCCTCCCGCAAACGGGAATGCTAACCAGATCGAAGCTGGGCCCCGACACGGTCCTCGGAGCCCCGCTGTCACGGAGGGCTAAAGGACGATTGTACCGCGCAGGACCTTTCTGGGGGAATGCAATGATTATTCCCAGCAAGAGCAGACGTTCTGGACAAATACCCCCGTGGGTCGATGCGGCGGCGAAGAACGGGCCACGCGAATCTGCTAAAGGGCAAGGGAAGATATATCACCTTTTAAAAGATCATTTAAGCTAGTTAATGGATGATGGGAATTAATGTCTCTCATCTAGTAAAGTCAATTAAATGGACAGTCTCAAAACATATGATGCTCTACATCAAATTATCATACCCAGCACTCGCCTGCAGGAATCGGTCGTTGTCGCTTGTTATTGCATTAACAGATGCTGGCTGGAGGTAGGAATCCACTTCACTGCAGTTGTAAGTCATTTTCCCTGTTCAATAATTCAACCCGTTCCACCGGTAAAGTGTCGCTTGCTGTTGCCACCTTAATAGACGAGCCTTTGTTAACTTGTATTAATGTCAGATGATTTTAAGGGGAGATAGATGTATGCACGCTGTGTGCTGTCGAGCAAAAAATTGGATTCATTTAGATGATGGGAGATTGTCGTTGTTGCAGCCTCGGAGTTTCAGGTCGTTGGTCATAATGAGGAGAAATACTAAGTCTTGTGTTGGAGAGCTTCAAAATTGGGGAGAAAAATGGGTGGAGAGAGATTGAGAGTTACACTGAGGACGAGAAAAGAAATATAGGCCCCATTTAAACTTCATTTTCAGGTGATCTAGTCATAAATGGTCATCTGTGACAAATTGCTTTATGTGACGTGTCTTAAAGCGTGTGTGACTTGAGGCTGTATTTTTACTCAGGACAGCTCTGAAGGTCTTAAAATATGAGAAGCATAACAGGGCTGGATATCAGTTACTTGGTTTTTGATTTAAATTGATTCTGATCGCAAGCTGTTGATTTTAATTGGGTAAATTAAGTTTCAGGTACGTTTCGTTTACTTGGGCACATTTCAGTAAAAATGTCAATTTAGCTCTCTCTACCTATGCTCTTTTGAAAGTTTGTTTTAGAGCGTTTCAAAGTGTACAATACCAGTCAAAAGTTTTTATACAGTAAGATTTTTAATGTTTGTAAAGTTCAGCAAAAACGGTAAAATTGTGAAATATTTTTGCTATTTAAAATAACTGTTTTCTATTTGAATATATTTTTAAATGTAATTTATTCCTGTGATTTCAAAGCTGATATTTTAGCATCATTACTCCAGTCATATGATCCTTCAGAAATCATTCTAATGTTCTGATTTGCTGCTCAAAAACATTTATTATTATTATTATGTTGAAAACAGCTAGTAGTAGATTTTTTTTTCATTTTTTTTTGATGAATAGAAATTTCAGAAGAACAGCATTTATCTGAAATAGAAATCTTTTGTAACATTATAAATGTCTTTAGCATCACTTTTGATCAATTTAAAGCATCCTTGCTAAATAAAAGTATTAATTTCTATAATTTCTTATAGAAAAAAAAACTGACTCCAAACATTTGAATGGTATAGTGTATAATGTTACAAAAGCTTACAAATGCTGATCTTTGGATCTTTCTATTCAAAGAATCCTGAAAAAAATGTACTCAACTGTTTTAAATATTGATAATAATAATAAATATTTCTGCAAATCAGAATATAAGAAAAAAATAATATCTGAAGGATCTTGTGACACTGAAGACTGGAGTAATGAGCTTTGATCACAGGAATAAATTATATTTTAAAATATATTCAAGTAGAAAACAGTTATTTTAAGTAGTCAAATTATTTTACAATATTACTGCTTTTGCTGCATTTTGGATCAAATAAATGCAGGCTTGGTGAGCAGAAGAACCTTCTTTAAAAATCTTACTGTTCAAAAGCTTTTGACTGGTAGTTTCACATTCAAAATCATAGTTTTTTGGTTGTGGTTTTCTTTATTTTTTTGGTCACTGTCTTCTGTCTGGTTTTTCAAACATTTGCTTTGACTCCTTGTATTTTTTTCACCACACGACCGTGGTGACAGCAGAGCACATGTGGCCGTGGCTCCAAGCCCAGACCGCAGCTGTCTCTTCAAGACACGCATAAGTTATGTTGTGACTTCAGCATCTCTAATGCAAGCTTACAGGAAGGCAAATGTATACATTTTTTTAAAACTTGTCCGTCCTTCTTTGGTTTGCAATATATCTGGCATAAGGGGAGGAGATGTCTATGAACGGATATAAACACCGAAAGGTCACAGTGCTCTGTGATGATTAATAGACGCTCTTCAAACCTCAAGCGCATACAAACGGAAGTACAAGCGAAAGCACACACATAGTTCTGCACGTTCTGAAACATACTTTAGTCTGTATCATCTGCACTGATAGTATTCAAAAACACGCATTGGATGGAGTCCAAGCATGTGGGAGGACACACTGGTGCTCTGACATTTTGACCTCAGATTCTCTTTTGTTTCTAAAAGAGGTCTAAACTTTGATGTGCAACATGTCTTGGACTGAATACAAGGTGCAGAAGAAGAACAGAAAGCAAATGGCTCATTAGGAGGGCCTTTTGCTATTTTATTTTGGAGAATTTTGCGCTGAGCTGTGGGAAAAGGTTTTGCAGTGAACGCGAGGCCAGGCAGAATGGGAGCAAACACATCACACGCTTGGGAATAGATATGCTAGGAGTTGATGACTACATCTTCCTGCAAGGTGAAACAAAATGAGATCAGAATAAGATGGTGCTTTTAAAGTCAGCTCCCTTATGGCTCTTTTGGTAAATTAAACTCTAAAAATAATTGAATGACATGTGGCTTCTGCATTTGCCAGTAATTGCCTTTCTGTTCAAAAGCAACTCTCATTACCTTATTTTAGTTGCTCTTATAAATGTTTTACGATCCAAAAAACAGACCAGCTGCATTATTTTTCACACTATTCATTGTTTTAAAGAGCTTGAGGTCTGTCATTGTTCGTGATAACAATGCCTGACCTGATCTCTACTGTTCATTTGCTTGAAAAATGGAGGTCAAAAGTCCAAAAAGATGAAAAATGTTTATCAATTGCTTTACAATGCGGTCAAAAGTTGAAAAGATGAAAAATGTTTACCAGTTGTTAAAAAAAGGGTCAAAGGTCTAAAAAGATGAAAAATGTATACCATTAGCTTAAAAAAGAGTCAGGTGTCTAAAAAAAAAATGAAAAATGCGGTCTAATTGCTTGAAAGGGGGGGTCAAACGTCCAGATTGTCCTTCAATTTTTCATCTTTTTAGGCTTGTGACCCTTGTTTCACCTGCTTTATCTGACCCCTGATCTGTCATGGCTTTCTTTGACCACAGCAAATAAGATGACCAAGTAACGTCCAATTACATAGCCTGATATTTTCAAGCCCCTCCTCATTAGTTTTTTTCAAAAAGTTTTATCCTTGTGTCTAAAGTGAAGTGCCCTATTCAAGGTAGAATTTCAAGTGTGCGCCGGCCTCATGGACATCAGACCTGATCAATGGTTTTCCCAGGGCGAATGAGGTCATCTGTAAGCCCCAACAATGTGCTGACAAAGACGGCAGAGGTGAGGTCATTGTGTTAAAAGGGTCACCACAGGTCACCCCCAGTAGCAGCGGCTCAACTCGCCCTCCCCCAGTACTTAAGGTTAGTGTTCTGAAAAGGTCAATACAGATTGCTAGGCGCGCTCACATCCAACTGATTCGCTTTCACCATACAGCACGAGATATTAATATTTCAAGCCGTTTTGCTCGTAGTTCAAGCTGTAAAAAATTCTGATGGTGGAAACTAGAGATTGATTTACTGCATGCAGAACGTCCATAAAGGGAATGTGCACACTCAAACACTCTCGCACACCTGTGCGCTTTGATAATTAAAACGGCTGTGATCTCGTTCTTGCTTGATGCTGCTTTATACCTACAATTCTGGTCGACATCTCATCTCCAGAATGAATGATTTGTAAGTTACACAACAGCTGGTGTGAGTGTTAAATTAATATTCAGAAGAGGGAATATAAGTTGGAGATGGAAAAATGTTTTTTTTGAGGATTTAAGGGAGAGAAGAAATAATTCTGTAATACAGTATTTTGCTAATTAATTGTTATTTTTTCAATACCAAACAGTTTACTTTCATATGTCTGCATTTTACATTCTTATATTCAACAGTGCAAATGCATCTTTCATCAGAAAAGTTGAAAATATAAAGAAACGGCTTCAGATTTGAAAGTTAGCAAGGCCATCACTCAGCATTTAAAACTCGCTAATGCCGTCAGTCAGGAAACCACATAAATAAATGACAAGGCAAGTTGTGGAACATCAACAGCATTCACATATGTGCACCCTTGCTGAACCGTATGCTCACAGAGGGTGTTTACTTTAATTTCTAGCTGATGTGGTATATTTAGTACACGGGACTGTTGAAGTATACTTAAGGTTTGGATCAGACTTGCTGTTTTTAGAGGCTCCCCTGAACTGTAATTAAATCTCAGGGCGTGTGCATCTGCACATTCGCACACTCGTGGCCCACATATATGTTGTGTGGATGCGTGCTCGTGTGCTTGTGCGAGCCACCTGTGAGATTCCTACAGTGTTTTGGGCTCTGCCATCAACCTAATGCTGTATAGTCATTTTATACGTACATCTCCCCCTGTGGCCGCGAGACACATCAAAATCCAGCACAGCATCTCTCCAACGGCCTCATTTAGCTTCTGTGCCGTACTCGTTGATATTTCCCACTTGGGCCAATCAGATAAGTCATACATGGCTTAACCACACAAAAGAGCACTTGGAACCCCAAGCGAATGCGGCACTAGGAAGAAGCCTCTGTGTGCTTTAGATGAACACTTTTGAGATCCTGAATGGTTAGAGGGATTAAAAATAAATAGAAAGCATTCTTTTGGGGAAAAGGAGACCAGGGAGTTGGGGTTTTATCCACTTTTATTTCGCAATATGACCAATATCCTATCATATTCAAGTGTGTATGAAAAAAGTTAAGTCACTGATTTATTTTTTTGAAAAAGCTAAATACAATAAGCATTGGATCAAGGCACATACAAGACTGGCCAAAGGGCATTCAATGCACTTTGGTCTTCAGTTGTAAAGAACAATTTAACTGTGGCAACTTAAAAGTGGCTTGAATTAGAAAACAAAAAAAATACAAATAAGAATTATATGAACAAAAAAATAATTGACACTTTTTATATTCCAAATAGAAAAGAGCCCAAATGTGTTTCTTTGCCATATTTTTTCTGCCCGCAGTATTCCTTTTTGGAGGGCAACGTTTACATGGTTAGCTGTACTGAGGGATAAATGCTGCTTCCCTTTGCTTGAATGAGCGATATTGAGTGCTATGGTGTGTTTTTGCCCATCCACTTTGATTTGACTGCAAAGTAACCTTTTGATTTGATCTATGTGCTTCATTGCAAAGGATTTAGGATTCTGTGCTGTGTTGCTGCCTCCTCCAGGGCAGAGAGGAAGTAATAGATATCTGCTTCCTGAACGCTGCCGCGATATAAAGCCTGGCAACGTTTTGGATTCCTAAAGAAACCCAGAGGTTTCTGTGACAGCGGAGTAAGTCTGTGCCTGCCATCCTTAGAATTAACAAAACACTTGTGTCTTTATTTCCTTTGATCAATCACCTATGCCCTATATTCTCACAGCCTTGTTTTTTGTGGTATTTATTTTTTTTCCACTGACAGCAACGTAGCGATAATTTTGACCTGTGCTTATACTACATGGTTTTCTAAAATCTGATTGTTCAACACAGCAATGAAAACCCACTTTCACAGTTGACAAGTCATCATATCTCAGTAGAGCACAAAGTTTTTTTTTAATTGGTCTAAAACCATAAGTAAAGGAAGTACAGTACAAATGACTACAAATATCTAAAATATAGAATTGCAGTTTGTGGCAGCATACACCGACAGCTCAGTGATGGCCTGCAATCGGAACCTTTTTTCCTTTTAATAAATCGTCCTTAAATATAAATTATATGGCAAATGTACATAACGATGCTTTCTCAGTCTTTTCAATCCAGTGTTTTGCAAAAGACCAAGCAGTCTCCGAGTCACTCGTTTGCAAGAAAACGTCTTTGTAATCCGCGCACGCTATCATGAATGAGAGTAGTCTGAATCTGGTATTCCACTGTCTCTGTAGCTTCTGTTGTTGATGCTGTTTTCGCTGTGCGGACTCTTGTAAAGACTTAAGCCATTAGGAGGAAAAATTGTGTGTATCACAAACTCCTCCTTTGAAACGGGCATGTGATTTATGGGAATCATTTGAAAAGAGGTCTCTCTAATCTCCAAGATGGAGTTGTCCTTCTTTGTTCCAGCTTCGGCGTAATCGTCCTTCCGCCTGCGCCCTTTGTTGTACGTGCAGTTCCTGGAAAATAAGGAACCGTTCCTGTGGACGTACCAGCACACCAGGGCCAACATGATGATGGCCAGAAGGGCCACCGCCCCTCCGATGATAGCAGCTAAAGGCAGATTGGAATTTTTGTAAGGCTCTTTCTCCTGCTCTCTGTTCAAGGTTGTGGTGGGATTGTACGCTTTCAGGGAGCCGGTTTCGGTCTCTATGCAAACAGGTGTCTCGTCCGACAGGTAAATGTTACTCGTCTCCATGGGAACCATGCATATCCGATAAGAGGATTCGGGCTCCAGAGCTGTGAGCAGGTACTCGGTTCTCTCCCCCTGGACGATGGTCTCAGTTATAGATCCGAAAGCAGGACTGTGGCCCAGCTTTAGCCAGCTGAGCCTCAGGGCCGTCATGGGCTGGGATACTCTCCAGGATATGTGCACCGTCTCTGCGCTACTAGATTTGACGCTTATCGTGATGATCTTTCGACTGGACGGCGTCGTGCTACGATAGTTTCTACCCAGCTCCGGACCCTTAACCACAGGTCTTTTAGTCACATATGAGGGCCACTGGGGTCGAGAGGGCGGCAAAGTGTTTGAGACTGTGCTGGTCTCGTACGTGGTTGGGATCTCAATGTCTGAGCAGCCAAACAGCTCCGTGGATAGGTCTTTGATGGCCATCCCTTTGACCTTATCGGGACCTTGGCACATGAAGCCACGCACGTTGACCTTAGACGGAAGACTGCGCAGCCAGTCACGCACCCACTTCATCCTGCAGTTGCAGTGCCAGGGGTTGTTGCGCAGGAGCAGCTGGGTAAGGTTATCCAGGTCGTCGAAGACCCCCATGGGCAGACTGCTCAAGTTGTTGCCTGACAGATCCAGACGGTACAGCTGTCGCAGAAAAGCAAAGGCACCTGCTGGCACGTGATTGATGTGGTTGTCTTGAAGATTCAGCTTCTCCAGGCTTGCGCCCGGCAGGTTGGCGGGTGGAGAAGTCAGGGAGTTCCGTACCAACGAGAGCTCGGTCAGATTGACTAGATTGATCAAGGCCATCTCCCCGATGCCCCTGTTGTTCAGGAGGTTGCCATCCAAAACCAGTCGCTTGAGATTTATAAGATCCTGCAGAGATGCCTCGGAGATGGACGAGATGCGGTTGTCGTCGAAGCGAAGCTCCTCGATAGTCATCGGGAGGCCTGAAGGTATGGTGCTGAGGTGGTTACGGGACAGGAAGAGCAGCCTCAAATGGTTGCTGTCCCGGAACGCGCCCTCTTCGATGCTGACGGCCGACACGGAATTGTCATCAAGGTGTAATTCCTCAATGAAGGGAATCTGTGCCAGCGAGGCGTGGGTGATAGTCCGGATATTGTTCTCCTGCAAATGAAGCTCCTTGACATTCAGTGGCAAGTTGGTGGGGAACTCGTCCAGGTTGTTGCAGTACAGGTAGATCTTTTCGACACTGTTTAGCCGTCGTAGATCCGTAGGGATCCCTGCGCTTTTGATGCGGTTGTTCTGGAGAAAAAGTACCGTAGCATCCTCTGGGATGCCCGAAGGGATGGAAGTCAATTCCCGGTCATTGCAATATATGAAAGTCCCATCGCACCGGCACTGTGAGGGACAGGAGGCTGAGGTCACCAACGGGTTGGCCAAGCCAAGCAGAAGCCCAGCTCTGATGAAGAAGACGAAGAAGGACTTGTAATTGCTTGCCATCGCTGATGTCCTCCTTGCGGTTGTTGCCCTTGGAGAAAAAAAAAAGAAGGGGAAAAGTCAAATTTATGCCGTCTGAAGTAAAGCCAGTGTCCTGGTCTAATTGCTGTTTTATGTACAGTGCCTGCAGCGCCTCTTTCATTGTAAATGATTCAATTTAAGACAAAGGATATAATATTTCTGCTGCTGAATTAATGAAAAGAGGCTATTAACATTTCCAATGACATGAACAAATGAAAAAACTATGGTAGCGAAACATGCCGGGGGTGTTTATCTTGATTGAAATCATTTTTATATCAAAACAATACAAAGTAGTGAAACAAGGAAAAAGGGATTAGAGGAAAAAAAAGAAAATAAGAGAAAAGGACGGACTGAGAGGTTCAGAAGCAAGTCTAATTGAAGTGGAAGGATATTCCCAATCAGCCGTGGATGTAGATAACAAATCCTTAAACCCGCTAGCTTTCCTTGAATGAGATGCCTGTGTGTGAGAGGTTTTATCTTTTGCTGTGTGTAATGTAATCGCAGGCTCTTGTTGTTTTACACATTTCTGCTGTTAGCCAGTGCATTTCAAGGCTGAAAACTGTTGGCGGAACAAAGTCGGGCCTTGTTGATTAAATGTTGTAAAATTGGCTTGTCCTTGTGCGGGATTTTTGGGTATCATAGTTTGCAAAACATTGAAGGCTTGTAACTTTTAAAGCAAATTTGAAGAGATAAAAATTATTTATACTAAATTAGACATTTGTTGCAAGATGACAGTTAATATATATTGTTGCTATATATAATACATTCAGAGGCTATTACAGACTGATTTTTCTTAACATATATAATATATATAATATTTTTTTCTGTTATATATTTCCAATATAATTTTATATTTTACTTCCATAGGCTATTGAAGACATTTTAATGATTAATTTCACATTTTTCTCATTACTTATATCTGTGCATATATATATATATAATAGTAGAAAAAAATGGCACTTAACCATAGCAAGATCATCCATATTTGTCATACCTGATTTAGAAATGCCAGATAATCCTCTGCTGCCACCCAAAATCCAATGAGGCTTTAAGCTCTCCTTTCTATTCTTTCAGGAGATGTTTGTCCGTCTTGTCAAAGTGGTCTCTTTGGTTATATCCTGACCAGGCTGGTATTTGTCGAACTGATCCTTGTTTGTACCGCTGACCTCCTGTCTTGTATTGCAGCGTTCACAGTTCATGCAATCAAAGGCTTTGCCATGGTAGATAAACCTATAAAGCAAGCAGCTCCGCTTCCAGACAGACCTCAGGCAGCCTTCTCCTGTGCAGGCATGCAATCTCAGTGAATTTAATCACAAAAAAGGACTAAAACAAAAAGAAAGGAAATAAAAAAGAGTGCAGAATCCCTTTATTTCAAGTCGCGAATCCTAATCAGACCCTTTTGTGTGTAACAGAGAGTTGAGAAATGAACTGCTCCTGTCTCTCCCGAAGCAGACTGGTCATGGCGTAAAGACCACTGCCCGTCTGCAGCACGGTGGGCTCAAATCCAGGGAGGTTCGGTTCTGAAGTCAGGCTCCAAAGTCAGCCCCGAATCCTGTAGTCTCACTCCCGGCAGGAGCATGAATAAAGTATCCAGCCTCGTGGCTCGAAAGCAGAATCTCCTGTGCTGCTGTAGCACTCCGCCTCCCTGGCTCTCGTTTCACGAACTGGTGCCCGATGTGCAGACGCCCACTCCTTCTCACATGCTGAACTTCCTACTGGCAAGGATAGAAAGAAAAGAAAAAGAGGTCAATAAGAGCAAATTCTTTTATTATTGACAGCGTGTGACATCTGAATACGTCATGACGGCAGGAAAGGTACGTGGGCTTGTTGAGAATGAGTTATTGACTCTGCATAATATGCTGTTAGGCGGCGTTTATTTAATTCTGAGATGATAGTGCCAAGGCTGAGATTGAGTCAGACAGCGATGCAGCCAGCTGCAATCAGCCACTGTCCTTCAAACAGAGCCGTTTCGACAACGCATTGACGTAAACCAATAGCTTTTTAGCCTGTGTTTTCAAGGTTTGCACCTAACATAAAAAGCACACCACAGTGGATCGGGTTTTTATGGATTGTTACGGCCTGCAGATTGCTCCACTGCATTTGAGACTTATCAGATGGACGGAAGGGAAAAATAAGAAGGGTATGTGGTTGAGATGGGAATTTGAAAGTCCCTTAAGCTTATTGGGTTTCTGTATATCAGGGGATTTCTTTGCCTCTGGGTAAATGACCACAGAGAAAAGCCCCTGGCCTGCAGTCCTTTGATAGTGGACACTGTTTGTGAAACCAGGATTAGTGGAGATGTTATGTGGATTTTTATAAAAACCTTTATTTTTCCTCGTATAAGCCTGTGCTGCCAGGATAACAGCGTTTGCTGTTCTGTCTAACCTGTTAACCCTAACATCCCCCCTCTAGTGTTCTCTATGGTGATGGCTGAAAAGAATTCCTTTGCATAAGAAAAGCGACCACGGTTTGGGCCCTGCGACCGTTCCCTCTCGCCTGGTGACGTTCTCCACCTTTCAAAGACACTCTGGAAGGAGAAGGTAAAAATAAGAGTCATAGTGAAGCATATTGCTGCCGAGGTGTCAAGCAGCCACCAAAGGTCCCTCGGGCTGCCCCGACAGAGCCTGAACACAACGCCCTCGCACTGCTCAAAAATGTACATGTGAGATGTCTTGCAGACTCATGAATACCCAAATGGGATCCTCATGCGAGTCACCTCCAGTGGCCCCAAGGAGACGTCCGTGCTGCACCTTCCATACTCTAATTTCCCACGGTGCATCTTTTCTGTTACACAGACTGACAATATACATTTCTACAACTGACAGCCATCACCACGGATTGTGCCCTTGCCTGAAACCCTTCTGCTGACCTGCGAATAGTAACCTTCCTGTAAAACACGTTGGAGTGTGTCAGGCAACTTTGAAACAGTGGTATGAAGTGACAAGGAGAGATTAGGGAATTGAAGGCCCTGTAACTTGATTACAGGTCTTGCCAGCGTGGTCTAATAATACACCTCATCCTTCTGTTGAGCCTAAGTGCTCCATGTGCATGCTTTTTCGTTAGTAGATTACCAAAAGCTTGGAAACGGCAGCTGCGACCTGACTTTAAGGACAGGCGATGCTGACATTGACTAAGTTGCTTGCTTTTAAACATTTTGAAAGATTCGCTTCATGATTGCCAGATACATTGAAGAGGGAAATAAGTACTTGCAGGAATGGCGAATGGCTGGTTAGCAATCGGCGTGCAATTTTCCAGCTGTTCCGAGGAAATGTTGTATTGATTTGGAGAATTATGTGTGTAAAGTAACTTGCCATTTTTCCAGAAGTCTGACAAATAACAGACTACGAAATTATGTGGAGATGGAATTGCTCTCGTTTTATGTACTACACTCAATGTAAATCACTTCCTGGCATAGCAAAAGCAAGTTGGCGAAACACAAGCCCTTTTGGTTTCTCCCGCCAAGATACTTTACTGAAAGTATCAGGGTTCACTCAAAGGTGGCTGTGCATTTCATGATATTTCAGCTGAGATCTTACTCAGGAGGCCTTGATGAAAGCACAGGTGTCTTGGGAAATATATGTGGGCTGGTATTATGTTATGTCCGGAAAGGTCAAGCAGAAAAGAACGGAGGGCATCTACCTCATACGCTTCACCTAAAGCTTGTCATGCTAGCTGTCCTTGGTCTGGCTGCATTATCATTTCTTTCTTTTCGCTTGACTCCTCAGATTTCACTGAAGTGGCAGCGGTCCATTATTCATTACAAGTTAAGCATAAGGGCCCTGGCCTTCGTTCTTCTGCTTTACTGAACTCCTTTCACTTAGAATTATTAGTTTTTCACATTTTGTTAAATCTTCAAGCCCTTTACCCCACCCACCGCTCATAGCCAGAGAGAAAAGGCCACCGAATGTGACGGGCACCTCTCACTATCGTTCTAATAGGCCGCATTTCCCGTTAGGAGATCGTTCTAATGGCCGGCCCTGCTTCTGCTCCATTGCTTTGCTTGAAGTGATGTTCAATCGAGCATTTCGGTTAAAATGGCTACAGACACAACTACCTTTTGCTTGTTTAGTGTCTTGAGCTCAGAACATTACAATTTGGACTGAGAAATGGGTTAAAAATGTTGTGTTTGAATGTGATTATGCAACATCTTAATACATTTAAAAACTGGAATATTAAGTATAAACAAATATTTTGCTTTTCTACAATAACAGTGCTTTTATATGTGACCCTGGGCCACAAAACCAGTCATAAAGGTCAAAAAAGCAATGCATATTACTAATCAAAACTTAAGTTTTGATATATTTATGGTAGGAAATATACAAAATATCTTCATGGAACATGATCTTAACTTAACATCTTAATGATTTTTGGCATAAAAGAAAAATCTATAATTTTGACCCAAACATTGTATTTTTGACTGTTCTACAAATATACCCGTGCTACTTAAGACTGGTTTTGTGGTCACATATGAGGTTTTTTAGTGAAATTAGGTTAATGCGTAAGATGGCAAACATTGCACAGTTCATCGTTTTTTAAAATAAATGACGTTTTCTATTAGTTCCCCAAAATGCTGTCAAATCTGATCAGTGCCCAAGCATGAACGAAGACATTTAGGATGAAATTAAATTCGCACTACAGGCTTCATTGGTAGGTCCTGGGCTATGATTATGAAAAACAGCTTTCTTGTTTTCAATAGATAATAGATTCTGAACCCCAGGCGGGATTTGAACTAAATGCCTCGCTTTGTCATGTATCTTATGTCCATGAAGCCAAATCAAGCCTCTCTGAGCCTAGTGGGCCCAGAGATGAAACATTTCTGCCTACATATTTGGAAACGAGAAGAAGGGTTTGGGCACGGCTTTAACGTTAATTTAAGAGCAGGTTATTGTGTTAGCGGCTCCCCTCTGTGTTCGGTTTTGGGGCAGATGATCTGCAGGTTTGTCCCTGGCTGACGTTCAAGCAGCAAGAGTGGATTCTAGGAGAGACAGGGGGTCTTTTTCTATTGTGCTGCACTGAAAAGAAAGTGGTCTGTGGCAGCTGCACTGTTTTCCCCACTTGGGGGTGGTAGGTGCTTCTGTATCAGGCCTGTGCTTGTCAGATATACACACACAGACACTTGGAGGCCGAACTGGCGCTTTAATTACCACATATGTACCCCCTGCTAGGGTACAGGGGCAGCAGTTGCCGGACAAGGGCAGAAAGGGTTGGGTTGATTTACTGCACTGTACTTTGCTCGTTTCAACTCCAAAGGGGGGTAAATTGTATCTGTAATACAAGCTTAAATGTGCAGCCCTTTTTTTCTGTTTGCACTTTGTTAATTCAAACAGTATATTTAAGATGTACGGAAATAAACTTCTAGGACTGTTTTTCAAATGTACGTTTTACAGAGCGGCCTCACTGAGGTCAAAGGTTGGCTCGAGACATGAGTGGAGGATTCTATGAGAACGATTTGTTTTTGTCCTCGGCACAAAAGGGTGACAGACTTTTTTCTGAAGGCCTGAAAGACATGACCATTTCATGTTGACTCTGAGTGAATGCCACGGACCACTGGGTTTAGCCTCCGGCGTTCATAGCTTGAAACAAAGAGTGCTGTCCGCCTGGCTGCCAATAAACATACACTAGATGTTATTTATATTATAGGATTATAGAAAGTTGGTTGATTTGCATTACTGTGTATTAGAATCTAAAGAGTGACTGGTATTTATGTCTTTTAAAACATAGAGGTGTGGTATTTGCAAATTGCTGATACAAATTGTTTATGCAAGCGAAAAAGACTCCCAGAGTGCTTTGACACATCCAACAAAGAACAATGGGTTAGTTAATTTTATCACCCTCATTGCAAAGTCAAAACAGACCATTTGTGGTTCTCAGCTATTATCATGCTAAGAAACTAACCTATTCGAATACACACTCTTCGAGTGCGTTTGCACATATGAAGCTCAGAGCTAACGACAACAACTTGCACTTAGTACATCAGTGGTCTTTTTTTAGGCAAAATCTCTTGCTTCCTTGTTCAAATGTGAATCGTCTTTACTAGTCTTATAAACTGATTTAATCAGCTCTGACTGAAGGCTTATCTTACAGTCCTTTTCTCTTTATCTGCACGAAACTATTATTTCAATCTTGACTTTTTCCTTTCCAACAGCTTATCTTTAAGATAACTTGGACGGCTACTTAAAAGAAGGGAAATTCGTTTGATGGGAAAATCTTGAAGACAGCCTCAGATCTCTTTACTGCGCCACACACTCGCTTCTCTCACCGAAAAGCACAGGGCGCACATTTATTGCGCGCCAATCTCGTTGTCTTTTGAGTGTTCGTTAGTATTCCAAATTAGAACGCGACCCTCGTAATCAACGAAGCTGTCTGCGCTGCCTGCGCTGCGAGCGCCCGACGCCAGCGGCTTCGATAATGGGAGAGTTCTAGTTTTGTCGCGTCGCGTCGAACCGCATCCCCGAATCCCACATTCTTTATTCCAATCACTCTCTCATCACGTTCCAGAGCGCAGGTCGGGCATTATTAATATATATATGTATGTCCTCATTTGGAATCGACGTCTGCTCGTTTTGTTTTGTCATAAAGCCTCTCACACTAAAACAGATTTAAGACGCGGCGCGTTAAGTTTATACGTTCCTGTTGATTGCACGCGGTAAAAATACAAGCTGCATTGCGTTTTTTTTTTTTTTTAAAGCTAACTCGATTTAAAGCTAACTGATATAGAATGCTGATGGTGGTGATAAAATGTAAGTTGCGCGTCCTTAGTGCGTTTATTTGCGCGAAGACTTAAAGGGATAGTTCACACAAAATAAAAAATAAATAAATTCGGAGACTCCAAATTGTTCCAAACCTATATGACTTCACAAAATTGTTGGTAAAATCAGATGTTAGGCTGAATGACAGCCTCGGTCACCACTCACATTCATTGTATGGAAAAAAGATGCTTTGAAAGTGAATGGTGACTGAAGCTGTAAGTCCTTAACAATTCTCCCTTACATATCATTTAATGCTCCATGAAAGAAAGTCATAGAGGTTTGAGACAGCACAAAGGTTATTAATCTATTCTAACATTAGCAAATAATTGTTTTAAAATCATTTTGAGGTGCACGTTGAATGCTAAATGGCAAATGAAGAGCTATATACTGCTGATTTTCATGAGTACTGAACTTGTGAGTTTAAATTGCTATTACATCCCTCTCAATTCCCTAAGGGACTGCCTAGATAAGCAATAAAATGTCTTTTTTCCGCAAATAAATGACGGATCTGAAAGTTTACTTAGTGACTGGGGTGTAGGGATAGATGCAAATTTG
This sequence comes from Labeo rohita, assembly GCF_022985175.1. NCBI lineage: Eukaryota > Metazoa > Chordata > Actinopteri > Cypriniformes > Cyprinidae > Labeo > Labeo rohita. The sequence continues at coordinate 23,832,194 of NC_066881.1, forward strand.
CTCTATACGTGTTTTGAAGGTATTTGATAACCTCAGAGTGATGAAATGCAAAAGGAAAAGGGTAAAAACAGTCCAAAAATAAAGGGGAATCCCATAACAAAATACACTTACCTGCCAAAGCAATAAGTCAAAAAGGGAAATCAAAAGAATATCCTCAAAGCATAAAGTCAGTCCGTAGGATAAATCCAATACGATGGAAGATGATTCAATCCCCAAAAAAGAGCCCAGTGTCAGAAAGGCTCAGTAGCAGCGATAGTGCGAATAGCAGGGTGTGTTTTTATTTCCACACACACTTGTTCACATACACACACACACTCCTTTGGCTCAGAGAGGGACAAGATAGAGAAGTCGGCAGAGCTGGTCAGCTGCCTGGAGCTCACTACAAGTGTGAGGTTGCATCTGCCTCCAGCTCTGCTTCAACACAGCGCTGATGTCATCTAGGGGCGGAGCTTGTGGCTTCCTCCCCTTTCTCACCCTCTCTCTCTCTCTCCCACTTCCATCATGCTATATTTACTGTGGACGCTAGGGGGAGCAGGAGAAAGAAAGATGAGTATTGAGCAGCCTTGAATAGTCAGCTTGAGTGGGCATTTCATGTGTTTGTGTTGAAGGCCATCAGAAGCATTATTTAGATGAGCATTGTGTGTGTGTATGTGTCTAAGAATTAAGTAATGGAATTTATATGTTAGAGACGCTGAGAAAAGGCAGAGCAGTTTATCAGCCCTGGTATGCGCTTAGTTAAATCAAAACAATGAGCGTTCTTTATTTTAGTGATACATGTGTCTGTAAAGGAGGGAGCTGTTAATGGCATCTAAGTTTCACAGCACATTATGAATTTTTAAGCTCGGAAGTCAGGCGTTATGTTCAGCCTCATTATGCTTATTAAGTATTAAAGTGGCTCCAAATGGCGAATTTGCTCCCTCATAAACTAGCAGTACAGACTCTGTGTGTGTCATTGTCTCCAAAGGGCTTTTAAGGACCTTTGTACAGTGGAGTCTGCTCATGACCTCAGCAGACCTCTTTGGATGAGCGGTGGATGTACTGCCTGAACTCTTTGCCAGCAGATACAGTTCTCCTAGCCTGTTTGTAAAGGGGATATTTCACCCCAAAATTTGAGTCATTATTTACTAAACGTCATGACGTTCTATGACTCTTATTGCTTCTGTGGAACAAAAATTGGGACATTTAGGCCTCTCTTTTCCATATAATGGAAGTGAATAAGCTACAAAATAACAAATAAGCAGCATAAATAAGGTGGCCCATACTCCATGGACTTTCCATGTTATCTGTCATTATATTGAAAATAGTGATCAGTAAATTTTGTTCCACAAAAGAAAGTGTATATGTTTGTAATGACATTCATGATATGTTTGGTCATGATATGACAATTTTAATTTTCCCTTTAATGCATGGCTTTTTCATTTAAAAACTTTTTCTCCAATGTGGCATTTTCAGCGCACAAATTTTTATTTTTGGAATTACTGCATGGAATTTCTCCAGCATGTTTTACCTGCACATTTGATGATATTTTACATATTTGTTTTTCCCATAAAGGAACAGATATACCTCACAGAATGTGGGTCAGTTGGTGATTAAATGCTGGTGTCCTTCTGTAGAATAGATAAGGCTGACCTGCTTTCACTACTGTGTGGCCTGACTGTTTACCGACTTACAAAGGCTTTGGACTGACATGAAGGACAGTCTCCATTGTCTCTTTCCCAAGAACCACCATGATTGGTTATTAAAAGTCTTATCCTGTGCCAAAAAGTAATGGAAAATAGTATTTAAATATATAAATATATATTAATAATGTATACAGAGTGGTACAAATGTTTATATATATATATGTGTGTGTGTATATATATATATATATATATACTTTATAGTAGTAGTTTTTATTTAATTCATATTTATTTTCGGGCTGTTTAATGATTAATCGCAATGAATCGCATCCAAAACAAAAGTTTTTGTTTACATAATTTATGTGTGTGTACAGTCTATATGTATAATGTAAGTACAAATACACACACATGCATGCATGTTTAAGAAAAAATGTGCCATGTTTATATATTAAAAATATTTATGTATAATAGCAATTATAGGGCTGTGCATAGGGCATGCAAAATAAAAGTTTGTGTTTACATAAAACGTATGTGTACTGTGTATATTAATTATCTATATATAAATATACACACATACATGTATGTAATTTAAAAATATTTAAATGTGTATGTATATATTCATATTTACATATTTTTGTACATAAATAAATGTTTTGTATATAAATATAATTTTCTTAAATATATACATGCATTTATATATACATAATAAATAAACACAGTATACATACATATATTAGGTAAACATAAATTTTTATTTTGCATGTGATTAATCGCGATTAATCATTTGACAGCCCTAATTTAAATGCATGTAAATAATTTCAAAATATATGCTGTATGTGTGCGTTTATATATCCATAATAAATATACACAGTATACACACATGTTATGTAAACAAAAAATTATATTTTGGATGCGATTAATCATGATTAATCATTTAACAGCACTAATTTATTTAGTTATTTATTTTACTTTTTTGAAATGTATTTATATTGTAAGTATTGTTACATAACTTCATTCAGCATGAAGGTTACTTACTATCTTTGACAAACCATGTCTTGTTTTATAGCTTTACAAGCATCTATTGGAGGGTTAAGCAGCTAAATTATGTCCTATCCACCCTGGGCTTTTACAGCAGACTAAGGTGTCGTGTTTTTAGGGTCAGAGGTGGAGATGCAGGGCACAGTCGTATGTGACAAGAGGTCAGTGCAGGGCATCGTGGGCAGAGGCCCGTCTGTCCCCCCGCCTCGGGACGGATCGCGACTCCGGCCTCTGCATCGACCCTTCCGGCGCTTTTCTCTCCTAAATCTGACTAGGCTTTGTCTGTCATCAGGCCTTGATTGACTCTTAGACGTACAAAGGGCCCCAGTGGAGGGCCCCAAGAGGCTCCGGTTACCACTATTTCAATACAGTTGGGGGAGTCTTTGGTTGGGGTCATCTGTTGTTTGGGAGGATGCGCGTTCCTCGTCTTTCCAAAAGATGCCATTTATTTTATCTCCTCCATCTCAATGTGTTTTGACAACAGACATGACTTTGAAGGAGCTCAGGCCCTTCTCCTCTCGCTTCTCGTTGTAGTTAGGAGGCGGAGACGAGCATAGCTAAGTTTATTAAAGCACTTGATGCGGTTAAGTGCTAACAAGAGCGTTTTTAGTTCAGGCTTTATTCCTGAAGAACATCTGACCTCTGCTTTCAGGGATGTTCACGGTACATTCTTTGCGTGACAAGCAAATAAGTCGCATTAAATCGCCCTTTCATTCTCTGACGCGTGTTTTTTATATGGTGCTCTTCACTTGAATGGAATTTGCAGCGTGAGTGTGTCAAAATCAAAGCCATACCTAAAGTCGCTCTTTTCAAAGACTCGTTGAAGGGTTTGTCATTCTGATCTTTACACCTCGAGTGTATATTTCATCCCACTGGCCCATTCTCAAACAAACAATCCTGAGCTCAGCTCAGCGCTGTGCTGTCCAGCTCCAGGAGATTTGTGGAGTATTTTTCTAGTGTCTCCAGCGGCTCCACTTACACACATACACACACACACACATACTCATATTTACCTAGCCAGACTGTGGACATACCATAGACTTAATTTGTTTTAAGACAAGCTAATTATCATCACTTAAACCCACACTCTAGAACAAAGGAATATTATTTAATAAGTCAATCAATTTACACAAATTATGTTTTTCTTTTTAAGTTAAACAGCTGTAATGTATTTTTATAAATTCATTGTGTACATTGAATGCCAAATATTACTGATTGGTTTGTAGTTTAAAGGGACAGTTCACCCAAAAATGAAAATTCTGTCATTAATTATTCATCCTCATGTCGTTCCAAACCTGTAAGACCTTCGTTCATCTTTGGAAAACAAATTGAGATATTTTTGATGAAATTCTTGAGCTTTCTGACCCTCCATAGACAGCAAGGGTGCTGCCACGTTAAAGGCCCAAAAAGGTACCAAGAACATGGACAAAAAGTGGTTCAACCATAATTTTATGAAGCTATAAGAACACTTTTTGTGCACAAAAAACAAAAATAACGACTTTATTCAACTATTGTTTTCCTCTGAGTTACCATCTATCGCCATTATCGAGAGTACCATGATGGATGGTAGGACCCTTGCTGTCTATGGTGGGTCAGAAAGTGCTCGGATTTCATCAAAAATGCTTCATTTTTGTTCCGAAGATGAACGAAGGTCTTACGGGTTTGGAACGACATTGGGGTGAGTAATAAATGACAGAATTACAATTTTTGGGTGAACTATCCATTTAATACATTGTTACTGATTCTTCCAAAACCATCACATGTGTCATTCTTGTAATTTAAGTTAGCCAGCTAAATAACATTGTCTTTGTGACAAATCAGCAGAATTTGTTACCACAATGTACAATATGTCACCAAAAACCACATGTTTACAATTGCAAGGCATAAAAATGGATGTATAAGATCAACCAATTATCAGTGTCAGCACAACACTGGCCTGGTATTTATTTTTGAAGCACATGAAGATCTTTCTTTTTTATTTTGCTAACATTTTGAGGTATTTTTAAAATAAATTTAGCAAAGTATGACTTAAACACACATACACTCTGTTTAGAATACATACACTCTAAAAAAAAAAATGCGGGGTGAAATATGGACAAACTCAGCAATTGGGTTGTTTTGACCCAGTGGTTGGGTTAAATTTTTATCCTAACCTTCTGGGTCGTTCTCTTTAACCCAACTATTGCTTAGAAATGACTATATTTGTTGATTAAAATGAACCCCAAATAGGTTGGAAATTAACATTGCTTATTAAAAAATGTTCAGCTTTTGATTATTCCTGATGCCTCCAGTAATTATGTGTCTGATTGTTAATTTTCAACCTATTTTGGGTTTATTCCAAGCCAGCCCTATAGTCATTTTTAAACAATAGTAAAGTTAAATAAAACTACCCAGAAGGTTGGGTTAAACATTTAACCCAACCGCTGAGTCAGAACAACCCAGTTGCTGGGTTTGTCCATATTTTACCCAGCATTTTGTTTTTTCAGAGTGTAGTTGCAGGGCTTTCTAAATGTTGAATCCATGCCCAGTTAAAGGCAATTTGGAAAATCTTTTGCCAAAAATCTGAATAGCTTTGTGTCAAACAGCAAATAGCTTTGTGTCTGATTTTTGCTATATCCTTCTGGTTCATTTCCATAATCATTCACCATGGGCAATTAGCAGCAATCTCTGTGCCGCTGACTTCTCATCCTCCCTGCCACTTCCACAGAGACCTCCGCAATATGGCAAAATGTGAGTTGCAGGATGGGGTCCAGCTCCATGTACAAGCGTTCATGCCCATGGCAGCATGATAGAGTGGAGATGAATTATTTCCTGCCCTTTCCGCTACTGTATGAGCAGTCCAATAGCCCCATTCTGAGATGGGATGCTGCGTTACGTGACAACTCAATACTGTCTCCTCCTAGCCCCTTTTTAATGCAGATCCCAGATGTTTAGCATTAACTTCCTTGGTCTCAGGAGACTCGAATCTCCTAAGCAGCAACAACAGTCTCACCAAGCTGACTTCCTGCTGTTCAAGCCTGAACCAAAGGTCTGAGTCAGCGGTCAGCACTCTTGTGTATTTGTGAGGAATGAGCAAATCCTCACAAATAGCCCTCTGGGTTGTCTTCTCCGTTTTCCCCTTTGTGTCTGTCGCTTGTTTTTCTAAGGACCTTCTTGTGTTGGCCGTAGGGATGGGGGGTGGGTATGGGTCGACTTGTCGACTGTGTGGAAACCTCTGGACCCCCCAGTGGTAAATGAGCTTCGAAAACAATGGCCTGTGATCAGATTAGATAGCCCACCCCTTTAACCCCCCCACAGCCCAAACTACTCCGTTAGGCCTATCAGTGTTGCAAGAGATAAAAGATGCCATCAGCACACAATGAATCCACAGTCTCACCACTCCAGCGCTCTAATGTTGCTCACTCAAGCACCTCGCTCGCTTCCTCTCCAACGGTTTACAGTTTCAGCCCTAAATCTGTAATTAGCCAAATAACAATCTTCTCACTCTCTTTCAAATATAGAAGCCTCCCCGTCTTCACAGTAGGATCTTAGCTGTGCAATTGAAAGTCTCTTGAGGACTTTCTCTTTTGTCTGAAATGCACTCGTTTTCAAAAAGTTTGCATTGTTTTTATCGCAAAATAACTTTTAGAACTGTTTTTGCATACATTGCATGCATTATTTCAAATGCTACACTGCATTTAAAAGGTTGGGATCAGTAAGACTTCTTCAAGGCTGCATTTATTTGATCAAAAATACAGAAAAAACAGTAATATTGCTAAATGTTATTGCAATATAAATTAATGGTTTTTATTTTAATATGCTTTAAAGTATAATTTATTCCTGTGATGCAAAGCTGAATTTTTATCGGCCATTACTCCAGTCTTAAGATCCTTCAGAAATCATTCTAATGTGCTAATTTATTATTAGAATTACCTATGTTGGCAACAGTTGTGCTGCCAAATATTTTTTTGGGAAACTGTGAAAACAGGTTCCAAAACAATATTAAGCAGCACAACTGTTTCCAGCTCTGATAATAAATCAGCATATTAAAATGATTTCTGAAGGATCATGCGACACTGAATACTGAAGTAATGATGCTGAAAATTCGTCTTTGATCACAGGAATAAATTAGATTTTAATGTATGTTAAAATATTAAAATAGAAAAACGTTATTTTACATCGTAATATTTCACAATATTACTTTATATATATATATATATATATATGTATATATATATATTTTTTTTTTTTTTAATTATTTTTTTTAATCAAATAAATGCAGACTTGATGAGAATAAGAAATGTCCTTAAAATACAACAAAACTTTTGAACACCAGTCTATATAAAAAGTATTCAGTATTTAACATAGTTTTAACACAATCACACAGTCTTTTGTAATGCTTGATCTTTATTCTTTCTTATCAAAGGAAGCTCGCAAGTGGTTTTTGTTAGTTTCGCTCCTCAGAGAGGAAGCAATGCTTAATGACATTAAAGGTTCGCTGACACAAACGCACATGGAAATTGTAGATAAGCTTGATAAAACAGCATCCTACAGATCTGTTTACTCCCGCTGGTTTTGGCTGGATTTCAGGAAGTTTCATTTGGCAGAGATTGGACACAAAGAGAGTTACACAATGATTAAAACTGTTGGTATGAAGTTTATTATTTAGTATACTAGGTGCTAAACAACAGTTCATGCCTTTGTTCATTTGCTGCCTTCATGAATTTTTATGAAGGAAGAGAATGCAAATAGGCTTCACTTGAATCAATTTTTAATCAGTGTTGGTCTTCATTTCTGCTAAATCCTCCAAATTTTATTTTTCTCTATTACCCAATTTTTTATCTTGAGATATGACAGAACTGCCATTTACAGCTGCTCATAAAACTCACTGCTATTACGAGTAACATATACTAAGTTCTTTACAGCACTTTAAAGAATCACATCTGCTGTGAATCAGTGTGTCGGGGAAAGACAAGAATGCACCCATTGTGTTTCATGTTCGCCAAACAATGCTCTGTGAGCTATTGCTTTTACGACGTCTCACCTCGCGCTGACTTATGTTGTATCTACAGGAGGGCTACATGTTTGCGATCAGTTCCATTCGCTTTTCTTCTTCTTAAATAATTTAGCGGTGTTTTTACTGGAGGAAAATCATTATTGGTAATGAACCTTGAACGACTGAATACTAAGTGGCTTCTGCAGAATCTTAACTATTGAGTGAATTTAGGTCATCAGGCCATTGTACTCTTTACATAAAGTTGTTTGTTCGTTTCTTTAGTCGATTCACTGAACATGGCCACATCGAGTTGGCAGAAACTGCAAATTCACATTAGGACTGAATGACTTCCAATCATTCCGTAACTGTAAATCACTAAAAGCGAAAGGCTATCACTTGTTCTCCTACTTGTGAAAAGGAAGAAGAACATTACAGACTAGCGTCTCACTCTTCTAACTCAAGTGTGTAAGACCTTGGCTTTGAACCTTCCCATAATGAAACTTGAGTCCTTCTGTCAGATCTGGAGGTGTTTTTCTTAACACCTCAGAAGCATCTGCGTGCCCCGGCATTTTCGAGCGCTTGTGTGAGCGATGTATCAGATGTACCCCGTGTCATTGTGAGGGACGGCTCAAGAGCGGACAGGAATGGAATGATGACAGGTAAATGAGGGGAACGGTTTGTGTACACTTCTTACTTGAGCTTCCCCCCACCTCCATTAGCGACCGTTGTTCCCAAAGTGAACTGGCAATTTGTCGCTGCCGTTTGGGACGATGAAAGCTGAGGATTAAAGAAACTGGAGAAGGTTCCTCTCCAGTGCTCTTTGTCCTTGAGTGAGGCGCGATTATTTGTGCCATTTCCCATCGCTCTGAGACCATATGTGGTCGTCTGACCTATGCGTTTGTGTTGAATTTTGGCTGTTGAGATTTTTTTTTTTAAATAAATTAGAAGTGACAGTAAAGACTGTTATAATGTTACAGAAGATTTATGTTTCAAATAAATGCTGTTCTTTTGAACATTCTATTCGTCAAAGAATTCTGAAAAAAAAAAGTGTCAAGGTTTTAGCAACTGTTTTCAGAATTGATAATGAACATCAAATCAGCAGATTAGAATGATTTCTGAAGGATCATGACTGAAGACTGTAGTAATGGCTGCTAAAAATAAAACTTTAAAATAAAAATAGGAAACACTTATTTAAAATTTCATGTACGTACAGTTGAGGTCAAAAGTTTATATCCCTTGTTTGTCCTAAGTAGTTAAACTGCCTGCTGTTCTTCTGAAGAATCCTTCAGGTCCCATAAATTCTTTGGTTTTTGGTTTTGAACACTTTCCAACAATGACTCTATGATTTTGAGATCCATCTTTTCACACAGGACAACTGAGGGACTCATATGCAACTATTACAGAAGGTTAAAACACTCACTGTTGCTCCAGAAGGAAAAACGATGCATTAAGACCTGGGGATGAAAACTTTTGAACAGAATGTAGATGTGTACATTTTTCTTGTTTTGCCTAAATATCATACTTTTTTCATTTAGTACTGCCCTTCAGAGGCTACAGAAGATACTTACATGTTTCCCAGAAGACAAAATATGTCTTCAAATTCAAAAAGTTTTCACCCCTCAGCTCTTAAAGCATTGTTTTTCCTTTCCATCAGTGAGCATTTGAACCTTCTGTAAAAGTTGCATATAAGTCCCTCACTTGTCCTCAAATGATGTATCTCAGAATCATACAGTCATTGTTGGAAAGTGTTCAAATAAACAAAAATGCTGGAAAACCAAAGAATTTGTGGGACCTAAAGGATTTTTCTGAAGAACAGCAGGCAGTTTAACTGTTCAGAACAAACAAGGGACTCATGAAAAACTATCTGTAAACAAAAAACACAGCTGTGGATCATTCAGGTAACAATACAGTATTAAGAATCAAGTGTATGTAAACTTTTGAACTGGGTCATTTTTATAAATTCAACTATTGTCTCTTGTGGACTATATGTAAACATCTTTTATGTGAAATATCTTATTCAGGTCTGTACTAAATAAACAATGCATTTTGTATGATCCCTTATTTTGGTAAAATAATTGACAATTTGCAGATTTTGAAAGAGGGATGTAAACTTTTGACCTCAACTTTATGTATGCACTGTATGTAATATATAAGTGTATTTTTTATTTATTTCTATTTATTTTTTTAAGATACTACACCCATATCAGTCATGTTTTGAAAAGCCTAGTCTAAAACTGTTTCAGAATTGGCCATCAAATGCATTTTCCTTTTACTTACCACTTACCGATTTTTAGACTTGAACAAGATATTATTTTTTATCGTTCGCTTGCTCTGTAAAGCAGAAACTCCCGCTAGCTTCGCCTTCAAATTGAAGGTCAGTCTAATAATGCGAGGATGACATTTCAGCCTCTCTCCTACAGTATGTGAATTACTATCCTGCTGAGATCAGCTGTGATGAAGGAAGTGAAATCACTCGTCTTTGTGCGAGGATGTCGGCCTGTGTGTGTGTGAATGAGTGACAATGTGTGGCGCCCACCAGTCTTTGCGGGAACAATGTCTGATTCTGTCAGTCTGTTGTTTTTACATATTCCTCACGCTGTTTTACATGTCTTAGCCTCGACTAAAAAGGACCCATTTGCATCAGACCCACAGCGCTGAGCCCGTGCTGCAGAAACCTGGTCAGTGAGAGATGGATGAGCAGGCATGCGGAGCCCCTTTGAGGTGAAGAGGAAAGACGGATGGTGGTGGTGCTGGTGTTGATGGGAGGAGAGGACGATAGAGGCGCCTCTGCAGTGTTGATGTATTCTCCTCTAGGGCTCTGATCGTTTCCTTTCTGCTGCTGACTCAGTGCTGTCTGGGCCCCCACCGTCCCCTACGGCCACAACCTGGTCCGTGTGTGTGTGTGTGTGTGTGTGTGAGAGAGAGGCTGCTCCTATAGTCTAGAAACCATCAAAGACATTCAAGAATTGAGCATAGAGTAATTTAACACAACAAAAGAGCAGAAGTAGGTGCCAATGTGCTAAATTGTACAGTTTTATCATGGTGCCTGCATAAAAATAATGGCCGGGGCGTGGAGAGAAGCGCTTTCTCCTGTTATGTGTAACAGAACTGAATAAAAAGTGTTAAATCTGTCAACCGCTGTACTTTTAAGCTGTAGTACCAGCAAGCGATAGTGTTTCCATCTCCTTTTATTGGTAAAGCTTATACAGGTGTCCAAAAATCTAAAACCAGATTATATTTTAATATATATATTTAATAGAAAACAGTTATTTTAAATAGTAAAAATAATTCAAAATTGAATAATTATTGTTGTACTTTGCATCAAATAAATGCAGGCTTGGTGAGCAGAAGAGACTACTTAAAGTCTTACTGTTCAAAAACTTTTGACTGGTATTTTCAAGATTTCATATTGTAAATCATATTGTAACTCCCAAATTTTTCAGTTTGTTCTCTAATGTTTATACCTCACTCTAATTGAATGTGTGGAAAGAGCCATACAAACACGCATCTCGCCACTTTGTCGTAGGACATTACAACCTCTAGTTGCCTTCACAGTGCTTAAGATAGCTGATTGCAAATTTTTAGCTTGGCACATGCAGTGGGCCATTTGCAAGCTAATGTCTGGCAGCTGGCTTTGTGTGTGTGTGGGTGGCTAAAGGTGTGTGTTTATGTCGTGGCCAGCGAAAGCTTCGCACAGCTTTTCTCAGCTGTATAAAGGTCATCTCTCCAATGCAAAAATGTCAGCTTTCTCTTTTTGGAAGCTTTTAGCAACTAAATTGCAATGTACGGTATAACCTCGCAGTGCTGAAAACAGTCGCATGTTAATGCTTTTCTCACATCCTGCCACCTCATATGAACCAAAGCTGAGTTAAATGAGAATTTTCTCGTTTTTCAAGTCCACAGAGTGATATGTTCATCATACGTGATGAAACTACAAAAGGCCTCAACGTTTCAATTAGTGCTTCTTCCTTAGGCAAACATCACTATTGCTAATTTAGGGTGAGCGATTTAAACATTGTTCTGCACCATTTGAGCTACAGATGTAAATGATACCTTAAGTCATATCTAGGGACCTGTAAAATTCTGGAGGTAAAGATCGCATTAATTTTCTCCATAGAGAAACTGATTTTAGCGATTCTCTGTAATCCTTTGAAGCAGTGTTAATTCTGACAGCAATTTTGATTTAGTTTTAGTCATAGACTTTTAACTAAAATGCCATTTAGTTTGTCATATTTTAGTCTTCTGAATTGTTTTAGTTTTAATCCAGTTTTAGTCGACTAGTATATTTAGTAGATTTAGTCAGCTAAAATGTAATGAGTTTAGTTAGTGTAATGCATGTATTAAAGGAGAAGTCCACTTCCAGAACAGAAATTTACAGATAATGTAGTTACCCCCCTTGTCATCCAAGATGTTTGTGTCTTGTTCATTGTTCGTGGCTGGGATTGTTTACAACCGCATTTGAGATATTTGAAGCCGCATTTAAACTGCATTTTGGAGGTCCAAATCGGGGCACCATACCAGTCCATTATATAAAGAAAAATCCTGAAATGTTTAACTAAAAAAATATAATTTCTTTATGGATGAAGAAAGAAAGACATAAACATCTTGGATGACATTTCTCTAAAATGAACATAGGTTTGATATTAAGATGTTATCAGGATAGACATCTTGCTACTAAAGTGATTCAGTCAAGAGCAGTGGGTGATGTTCTGTCTTTTTTTTGATGCTTGATTAACACTAAATTAGGCTGCTGTCCTTTTAAAACTAAACGCATGGATGCAATGTACTGCCACACATCTGATATTCTCCCAACTGTTTACTTTCACCTAAGACGTAACCGAGTGTGTTTACATGAATACTTCTTAAAAACAGACAGTTCCACATCATTTTGTGTGTATTTCTCCATCCATGCGACGTGAAAGAGTACGCGTGCGCTGTGTGAGAGGCGCTGCTTCGGTGTCTGTGCTCAGAAAACCGGACCGAATTGAGTTCTCTTTTGCGTTATCAAAATTATCCGTATGTCTGCTCTTCTCTTACTCCCAGATATTGACATTTTTTAACATTTTATGAGACGTGCAGTAAGTGTATGCCAGCTTATGTCCTTTTAAAACTTTTAAAGGGATAGTTCACCCAAAAATAAAAATTGTGTCATTAATTGAACTCATGACGTTCCAAATCCATGAGACCTTCGTTCATCTTTGGAACACAAATTTAGATATTTTTTTGTGAAGTCCGAGAGCATTCTGAACCTGCGTAGACAGCGGCGCATGTTCAAGGCCCAGAAAGGTAGTAAGGACATTGTTAAAAAAGTCCATGTGATATCAGTAGTTCAACCTTAAATTCATGAAGCTACGAGAATACTTTTTGTGCGCAAAGAAAACAAAAAATAACGACTTTGTTCAACAATTTCTTCTCTTCCGTGTCAGTCTTCGATGCACGTTCACAGGAGTACCATGTTTTACTACATTTTTGTACATTTGAATGAAGGGTAAAACTATCAAATATTTGTTAAATCAACTTTCTTCTTTAATTCTTTATTTTTAAACACATTTTCATGAAATATTTGTCTCCTTTGTCTCCTTTTAGTGCTGTGAACACCAGTAAAACACGATTCAGTTTTACAGTCCTGGGTCTCCGTTCTTGACTTGCGTAAAGAAGCGCCCAGGAACAGAAAAAATAGAGGGGATTCCACTTAACCTCTGCAGGATTAGTCCTCATGCCTGCTTTAGCAAGGCTAAGAGGGAAATGTCTCAACACACCCAGTCGATATGGGCTACCCTCAGCCTACTGAGATCAACTTAAGCCTGACTTTAGACATCAAGCTGGCCTCAACTTGCCAAAAAGGGTTGATATGCCTCTAACGGAGAGTGATTCCCTGCTAAACCTGCTGTCACCATTCAAGTCAGGATTTAAGAATTAGCTTCAGATTGAACGTGCGTGTGTGTGTTTGTACGTCTGCCATTCCCTATCGTAGCATTTGACCCCTGGAGGCATGCGGGTCGAACGGCGGAGACGGCCACGTCTCCGTGGTGTTGACTCAAGATGGTCGTTGACATTCCCCCGCCGTGTTTGGCTTGGCTTTCGTCAGCTCTCCTTTCAAACATATGCCAGCAACTGCTAAAACACACACTCGCGCGGGACGCTAACAGGTGAGGCCCCATTAAGCCAGTTAAGACAGTTGGAAGAGACTTTGTGCGTGTGTACACATACTCTCCAAGCCCCTCGGCTCATAATACTGTCAGTCACATTTAGAGTGCGTGCATGCTGCACTCCATAACAATGTTTAGTCTTGGCCGTCTGATCGCCTTCCCCGTGCGCCGTTTCTCCCTGCTGTTGTGGATGGATGTGGCTCGTTGTTTGTAGTTAATGTTTATTTCAGGTGTTGTGGCACTGATGTGACAGCAGAATGGGGTTTATGGATTCGCAGTGCCCGAGGAGTGGGCAAACAGAACAGCTGCGCTTGTGTATTCATTCATATCTATCTCATCATCGCCCTCCCAATCACAACCCTCCGAACCATTAATCAGACCCCAGTCAAGCCGCCACGAGCGGAGTGTCTCTCCCTCTCACTTTTTCTCTCTTTTAACAACGTGGATGTCTGCCCAGAGACGCCATGTTGTGAAATTTCACGCCTGTAGTGTCACTCTCGAGAAAAGAGGGTGGCGGAGGAACGGTGTACGAGAAAACAAAAGTGACGTGTCATTGTAGGCGAGAATTTAATCAGCTAAAACAGCGCCGAAGCTTGGAAGACTGATTTTTTTTTTGGTGCAGACCAGGTGCATGTACACCTGCAAAAGTTGTGTGTGTGTGTGCTTCCACCTCTCTTAATTGGAGTGCGCTATCCACGCTAATGAATATTGTCTCCCCACCTCGATGTGGGTGGGAGAAGAGAGGCTCGTTTGGGAATTAGCACAATCCCGGCGTGCCCCCCAGAGAGTTGGAGCCGCTTTCGGTCCTTCAAGCGCTCACTCGATCCTTCTTGACCACATTATCGCAAAAGAGCCTGCTAGCAATTTCCCAGAGCCGTTTGAAATTGTGTCGGAGTTGCGCGTGAAAGAGCTAATGCTCGTTCCCGTGGAGTTTGAAATGCGCTTTCTGCGGGCTGTCATAATAAAGCGCTGCAGTACGGTATGTAAGGAAGGTTTTGTGATGGTGATAAGGCCAGGGGGAATTTTGGAAGAGAAATTCCTCACTTTCTCACATATGGTGACAAAGCCTCATAAAAAATTCTCTTCTGTTCTTTTTACTTCCTGTCTTTAGGGTACGGTGTGGGGTTTTTTGCGTTGAGTGGGATGGAGGTTTTGATGTTGTGCGGATGAACTAGTCGCTACAGGAGCAATCACATCAACACGGCAGGAATAGGGATTTAAGAAAAGTGCACGAATGTGCAGGGTGGTCTGCCTAATCCTTACCTACCCACTGTCTTTTACCTGACCCTGAAATGCCCTGTCAGAACATGTCAGTTATGCTGGGTGTGTGTGTGTTTATGTGACCGTGTACACAATGCAAAGTTTTGGAAGTGACAACTGCTTTTACGTGTAGGAGTAAATCCATTATCATTACAGTATTTCCGTGTATCTGTTTATTTATGTGTCAGGGTTGTGCACCGTTCAGAATTTGAGAATGTTTTTTCATTTTCTGAACTTTCATTGAATTTAAAGAACAGACAGGGTACAGCAATGCTAATTTGATAAAAGTAAATTTAAAATGAATTAAAATTCAAAGGAGCACACTACTGTTCAAAAGTTTGGAGTCAGACCGTTTTTTCTGTTTTCAATTAGAAAGGATGCATTAAATTTATCAAAAGTGACCGTAAATATATTTAAAAATTTTAAATAAATGCTATTCTTTTGAACTTTCTACTGATCAGTGAATGAATGTGTCCTTGATGAGCATAAGGCTTTCTTCTAAGAAAATAAGAAAATTAAGAATTTAAAAAATTACAAATCAGACATTTAAAATCACTGACCCCAACTAAAAAAGGTGTGAGTGTAATGTTTAGTTGGAAAAGAAAGGTTTGTCAAGAAAAACTTTAAATGATTAACATACTTTGAAAAGGGATTTGGGCAGATAAGATTTTGTTGTAAGTGGAGCTATTGTGTGTGTGTGTGTGTGTGTGTGTGTGTGTGAGATTGAGGCAGAAACAAGTTTTTATATGTTCGGAGTTAGAAAAAAAAATTAAAAAGGTAATTTTGAGAGTTTAAAAAATACCTAGTTGCTTTATAAAATGTGACCCTGGACCACAAAACCAATCTTAAGTAGTACAGGTAGATTTGTAGCAATAGCCAACAATACATAGTATGGGTCAAAAGGATGATTGAATGATTTTTTTTCTTTTATGCCAAAAATCAGTAGGGTATTATGTAAAGATCATGTACTATGAAGATATTTTGTAAATTTCCTACCGTAAATATATCAAAACGTAATTTTTGATTAGTAATATGCATTGCTAGAAACTTCATTTGGACTACTTTAAAGGTGATTTTCTCAGTATTTTTTATTTTATTTTTTTGCACCTGTTTCCAAATTTTCAAATTCCAAAATTTTCAGCCAAATATCGTCCTATTCTAATAAACCATACATCAATGGAAAGTTTATTTATTCAGCTTTCAGATGATGTATAAATCTGAATTTTGGATCTGAATTAACCCTTATGACTGGTTTTGTGATCCAGGGTTACAAATTCAGTGGTGGAAAATTTAAGGTTGAAATTACAAGACAAGTAAAAATTTGAGATATAAAATCAGTTTTAAAGGATTTGTTCTCTCCTGAATTAAAAATACCTTTACTCACCCTCATGTCATCCAAGATTTTTATGTTGTTCTTCAGTTTTTAAGGAAAAAAATTCCAGGATTTTTCTCCATATAGTGGACTTCCATGGGGACCAATGGGTTGAAGGTCCAAATTGCGGTTTCAGTGCAGCTTTGAAGGACTCTACATGATCGTAGTTGATGAATAAGGGTGTTATTTAGCTAAAAAAAAAAAAAAAAAATAAATAATAACTTTAACCTCAAACGCTAGTCTTGCACTTCACACATTACATAGTCATGTTGGAAAGGTCATGCATGAAGTACCGACCCAGTCTATACAAAGTGAATGTGCAAAGACAGTCAAACGGCCTTTACAAAAAAAGTTAAAACAATGATGTCGGGCGATTTTAATGTTGGAGGAGAAAATGAGATGGAGTTCTTCTTCCTTCCCTACCTTTTTAAACCAGAGTACACAGGCGAAGAATCAACCACGCGTAACCTTTCCAGTATGATTACATAAGGCGTGAAGTCGTAGACGCTCATCGCAAAGCTAGTGCAAGACAACCATTTGTGGTTTAAAAGTATAGAAATGTATATTTTTTTTTTAGAAAATGACTGATCATTTAGTTAGACAAGACCGTTATTCCTCGACTGGGATCGTTGAGAACACTGAAGCTGCATTGAAACTGTAATTTGGACCTTCAACTCACTGATCCCCAATGAAGTCCACTATATGGAGAAAAATCCTGGAATGTTTTCCTCAAAAACCTTAATTTCTTTTCGATTAAAGAAAAAAGACACGAACATCTTGGATGACATGGGGGTGAGTAAACTATCAGGAAATTTTAAATCAGGTGTGAACTAATCCTTATTAACTTACTGTTTATTTTTTACTGTTAACTGTTTTTAGTTCCATTTAAATATGCACCCTCTTTCCAACAAAATCCTCTCAACTAATGTGGAGATCACAGTAGTGGCTTTATTGTACCTGTGTCATTGCCGCTCTCACTCATGACGCTTCCTGTCTGCTAGTTGAGCCTTTAGCCTCTGTGTTTAGTAAATGTCGTTGTCCCTTTATTCACCCCTGGTTTCCCTGGAGAAACTTACAGTGAACCCAGAGAAACAGTTAGTGTTTGTATGTCCTGTGTGTGTCGCAGTCATACGAGAGATCAAAGCGTCATGGTTTACAGAGCTGTCATGGTGCCAAACACATTTTCATGCATGGCTCCCTAGTGTGCTTAGTGTTTAACAAACAAAAGTTCAGACTAATAAGTCTGATTTGTGAAGATACCGTTTGAAAGTTTGGCTCTCTGTGAATATCGTACTATAATGTTAACACATCTAGCATGGAATCCCAAGTGTGCTACTGCGGTGTTTTGGATAACATCGCTACGTCTTTTGACTTTGTGTTTAGGAATCCATCTGCTTGTTGTGTAAGACTGTAGCCAGGCACAGCAGTTTGCCACAGCCTCATGGTGTTCCTTCTTGGGCTCCTGCTGTAGAGGCCTCTGACAACAAAACAAAACCAAACAAACAAAAAGGACAAAGATGGTGGTCCAGTAATCCTGCTGTGGCTATTTTGGAGGGATTTTTGGAGCAGTTCCCTCCTCACTTTCCCTCTTTTATGTCCAAGATTATAAATCACCTTTTGAATCAAGGCATTAACCCCGAGGAAGATTCATTTGAGATTCGGTTTGGTCCTCAAATGGGTTTTTCTGATTTCTGCCAAGGAAACAGCTGCCAAGTTCTGAGGAAGATGATTAGAAGTTTGTGAACAGTGATCTGCACAGCTATTTGTCTATGTTAAGGGTGAGCGATACAGCCACAATGTTGTAACACAGTGTGCTTATAGTAAATGTTGCTGGAAATTTATTAAGAAAATAGCTGTTTAAAAATACAGTGAATGAGCAACTTCACAAATTAAAGGTGCTTTACTTCATTTTCTCTTTGTATTTTTCTATTTGTCCACAACACACCTATAATGGTAATGACAGAAAGAAATTATATCATTGGAATAATTTTCAGAACAATTTTTCCCTGTCATTTTAACTAATAAAAAAAAAAAAAAAAACATTGACAGCCATGTATAATCCACCCAACTTTGAAGAGCTTGTAAATTTAATGTGGCAGTCGATATATAAACAGTTTTATAATAAACAGTACAGTATCATCTATTGATGTGGACACAAATTTAGTTATTGTTATAGTTATAATTTTTGTTGTGAGTGGATCTTAGAGGCAAATCCAAAGATTAAGATAAAATTTAAAAACAGTATGAAAAAGCTTCATATTTAACATTTGTATTAAAAGACAATAAAACTTATAATACGTAGTAATTCAAAATTCAATTCAAAATTAAAGTTTGTAATAATATTTGCTTTATATTTACCTTTTTCAGCAAATATTTTTAGTAATGTTTATATAAATTAATACTACAATATAAATAGTGTATAATTATACACTGCTGTTGACAGCTTTGGGATCCATAAGATTTTAATGTTTTTTTTTTTTTTAAAGAAGTTTATGCTCATCCAGGCTGCATTTATTTGATCAAAAATAAAAAATAAACAATAAAAAATTGTGAAATATTATTTCAATGTAAAATACATGTTTGCTATGTGAATATATTTTAAATTGTAATTTATTTCTGTGATGCAAAGCTGAATTTTCAGCATCATTAATCCAGTCTTCAGTGTCACATGATCCTTCAGAAATCATTCTAATATGCTGATTTATTATCAGTGTTGAAAACAGTTGTGCTGCTTAATATATATATATTTTTGGAACCTGTGCAACTTTTTTCAGGATTCTTTAATAAATAAAAAAGTTGAAAATAACAGCATTTATTTAAAATGGAAATATTTTGTAACAATGTAAACTACCGTTTAAAAGTGTGTGGTCATTAAATTTGTATTGTTTCTTTTTTTGAAAGAAATTAATACTTTTATTGACCACGGATATGTTAAATTGATAAAAAATGATTGCAAAGACTTAAATTGTTAGAAAAGATTTCTATTGTATGAATAAGTGCTGTTCTTTTCAACGTTTTCAATGTTTTTTTGAAGGATCATGTGACACTGTAGACTGGACTAATGGCTGATGATAATTCAGTTTTGTATCAGAGGAATAAATTATATTTAAAAAAAAATATTAAAATAGAAAGCCATTATTTTAAAATGTAATAATATTTCACAATATTGCAGTTTTTCTGTATTTTTGATTACGTAAACGCAGCCTTTTTTTTTAAAAAAAAAGATCTTACTGATCCCAAACATTTGAACGGCAGTGTAAAATATAATATAATATAATATAATATTTGCATAGTGCTCCTTTCTGCTTTTATCATTTTCTTATATATCAAACTGGCTACTAAACCATGTGGTGGTTGGGTGTTTTTTGCTCATATCCTGAGATGCTGTTTATGTGTTTCGCCAGTTGGTCCTTTTATTTTTATGCTCTTAAACGGCGGTTGTACACCGTGCTCCTCATTAGTTTTTTTGGGGTGTTATGCGGTGCTTAACAAGCTATTTGTTTATGTAGCTTCAGCAGGTGTGTCTTTGGGTTCACAAGCCGCCATGGCAAGATTGGTTTGTGTGACTGTAATTACTAATTTAGGGAAAGTGCGGCACAAACAAACAGCGACGGAGGAAGAAAACGCTGCTTGATTGAGGGGTAGAGAGGGAGGACGGCTCTCTCCAGCTGCCTTCAGCTCCAGTTCTGCACAGGTAATTCCTTTCAAAGCCATCGAATCAGCTCAGACGATTGAATTTCAATGCGCCTGGAAACAACGGGCCATCTCCGCGCGCTCAGATGATTGTTGAGCTCCCGCTCTCTTAAAATGACATCTGCCCCGAGGGTGACGTCATGCCTGTTTTTCTTTTGCTATATTTTAGATTTAAGAGGGTTCTCTCTCAATGCGTGGCAGCAATCGTGTTTTTAATGTTCAGATGCAACTTCACCTTCTCAGCTCAAACCAATTCTGCATTTTGACTGACGGACGTCATCACTCATATCAGCCGGCGTCTCCTGAAATGTGTTTAGATTTTGCATTAGTGGAGCTGTTGACACTAACCCTTTGAGTTTGCCAGCACTTGTGTGCATGTGCACACCCTGCATCCATTTGTGGGGTCCTTTTATCGCTTTAAGACCAACATCTTAACCGCATGTGCTTACGCGTTTCACAGAGTGGCCAGGATTATATGTGGAAGATGACTGATTTTATCACCCCTTCTGCATCCTTTATTAGAATGCAAAGTGTCTGCCAAATTTTACACCTCTCTGAGGCTAGAAGCTCCCTCATGTTTATGCAGCAGCGGTCAGGAGCGATAAAGCCAGCGGTACTGGCTCTAACACTTCAGAGACTGAATTTGTACCACGTCTTTAAACACAACCTATGACCCATGTTCAGTCAAACATATAAAAACCGTCACTGAAGAATATGAGGTTAAGCTTTGAGTGTTTTTTTTTTTTTTGATTGTCATGCATTTTGCTGTCAAAAATTGTTTGTCACTAAAAATTAACAATCTCTTACCGTGAATGAAGGATTTGTTACCTCATTTTATTAATTTGCTTTATTTAAATCATGGCCATGATTTACTATTCACGCCTTCTTTTTGAAAATAAAAAATGAATTGTAATTAAAAACCATTCTTATATCAATTCTGAGTGGTGAACAACTTGAATAGCTAACATATTTCGATAGTCAGTCATTGTTTGGGAAGCAGATAAGTCTTTCTTCTAAATCCGCTCTTTTTAGACTAGTATGTCTTGTTTAGGAAACATCTGTTCTACTAAATCTTTATAGTGGAACTTGATACCGTAGTGTGCAACCGCAGATATTCTCCACTGTCGTGTGAAACAATGCTAGCTCATTAGCACACACTCACCTATTGTGCCGTTTCCTCTGAGGATGAGACGCGTGCAGGAGGATATTACTGATGAGGTGTCGGCAAGCAATCTCACTTTCAAGCCCTCTAACATTCCCATCACACTTACCTCCCCCATACACTTTCTAACTTCTGTAACACCTCAGCCAAATCTTTGAGAGATCTCTAAATGCTTTGTCAACTTGTTGGGTGCTTATTTTATTTTATATTGTTTATTGGTAGCTCACAGTTTGTTTTTAAAGGGGATGGTTTACCAAAAAATGTATATTGTCATCATGTACTCAACCTCGTATCGTTTATATGTATATGTATATATATGTGTGTGTGTGTGTGTGTATATATATGTATATGTGTATATATATATATGTGTGTGTGTGTGTGTGTGTGTATATATATGTATATGTGTATATATATATGTATGTATGTATGTATGTATGTATGTATGTATAAGTGTGTATATATGTGTGTATATCCATGAAATGAAGACTAGGCTATGTAATTTATTATCTTATGACTATTTTTCTACCTCATGTTTTGATATTTTTGTCAACGTGTTACAGACACAACCGTTACTAGATACTACCATTTAATTAGAACTTAATCAGAGGGTGACCTTTAAAATGTATGAATTTTACACAGGCAATCTTTAAAAACAAGGTCAAACCTAATCAATGTCATCCCTGTTACCCATACGTCAAAACCTGTTACTCTAAAAACTGTCAAAACAGGTTGACAGTAACAGGTTTGATGATTTCAAACAAATTTGCTAAAAGTCAAGTTCACAAAAACACATATTGTACACTTTGAAAGGATTTTACTTGTAGATATTGATTATGTTAAATGTAAATCTAAACAATTATTTTTTACATTTTAAAAATAGTAACAGGATTGACATTGCATGATGGCCCCACCTCAGTCAAGCCTCATAAACCATCAAAAATAGAACATTATAGAGGAGTGAGAGAAACATGCTTATGTTTTAAGTGTTGGAATCCAGGTTGAGAGATGATGTAACCTCCTAGAAATCATGTCACTTGAATGTACGTTATTTTACAAGGTTTTTTTGATGAGGGTGACAGGGTTGACATGAAATCAGGAGACACCAATAAAATGATTTATATTTTCGAGAAAAAATACTTATGCCAAAAACATTGCTTAACAATGAGACTATATTTAGAACAATATGCAGATGTGATTTTTATATCTTTTACAAAAAAAACACTGATTTTGTGGAATGACCCAAAAGCAAAATATTCGTCACGCACAGAACATCACAGTGACTCAATTGTCAAACACCTCTTATTATGCCTGCTACAGATACAAAAAATGCAGAAAATTTAACCTGATCTGATTTTTTCTTTTTTATGATGGACGAAAGTTCCAGAGGCAGTGTTTAAACGTAACTGACACAACGTGAGGCCATATTTATTTGGCCGCAGAGATGTTGGACTTGGTATGTAAGGGCCTTTACAGACAGATAAAGCTATAGCGTGGTACATGGACAACAAAAAAAACACCTGAGGAAATTTGTATATAATTCATATATTCCATCTTATGGCATAATTTTCATTTTGTGAATCTGGTGAATTTTTCCTTTAGCCCAACTAAAGCACCAGACCAAGTCTGCCTTAATTGCAATGTCACTTTACAGATCAGACTATCACGACTTGTTGAGATGAGCAGGAAAGCTGACTTTTAGCCGGTCTGTGATAGCAACTGTTGAGGATGTAACACCCACTTAATAATTGAGGGCATAATCAAAAGCTCAGTGCTGAAATGTAATTGGATCTCCACTATGAGTGGCAGGCTCATTTATTAGGGCTTCGTGTTTACATACAGAGCTGCATTTTCAGTTCCCTCAGCTATGACGATGAGTCAAATAGGGAGATGATGAGAGCATCTCTAATTGGCATCCAGGGCGGGATTTGATCTTCCGCACACACCGCCCTGCAGTCAGCAGATCAGAAGCCATTAAAGGGAATTTACGGCGTGCGTGAGGGTTATTTAAGTAAATGGCTTCCGTTTGGAAGACGCACTTTTAAAAACACCCCCAGAAAATGCAGAGGTCACCCTCTGTTTGCTGCTGCCACGTCTCCCTGTATACTTTAATTTGCTCCTAAAGGCTTCACCCACACTGGCTCCTCGTCTTAGCATTTAGACTGATCCGTATTCATGCCAGGAGTCTGTAAGATCCGCTGTTCCCACAACATCTGCAGGGTGTTTTTTTTCCAAAGATCTTTTGTCTAATTCTTGATGCTTATCTACCAATTACTTAATGGCGTGTTCTAGAACTGTGATCACGCGTTAGTGACCAGTTGTCATAATATGGAAGGAAAGAGGAGGATTTTGTGGGGTTTAAAAGCTCATTGTCTCAAATGACAAAGAGCAGGATTAGAAGGCAACACTGGTGACTGTTTGAGCTCTTTTACTCAGTGCCAGTAAGTTCAGCTCTCCTGATCCGGGGCCTAATCCCTGTTCTCCAGGGCTAGCGGGCTCGCTGGGAAGTAGCAAGACTCCAGCCGTTTCTCCACAGAGGAAAAAAGCTACGTGTCATCATTAGCTTTTCTCATCCCTCCTCCCTCTGCCATGAAGTTAGTCAGGCCTGGACTGCTCTTTTCCAGGGCAACCACCGTTTCCACATGCATTAGCCTCTGCAGCCGCTGGGCCACGTCCTAATACCTCCATCTTAGGAAAAGCTCTAATCCTTAACTGAAAAGAAGCAGAGGTTGGATTTGCAGATGGGGATGCACACCCTAGTGTGCCTGGAAGCGCATGTGGAGCGGTAAGAACTTCCTAAACTGCAATAGTTATGCATAAGATTTGCAGCTCGTCTGAAATAGAATGGTGTAGTGAGGAAGTATGGCTACACAAATCACACATTAGATTTACTTGACCATACTCTAGACCACCTGAGACTTCCATCGAGGCCGTTTCGACTTGCAAACTACGCAACTTGCAGTCAAAGAGAGTCGCTAAGCAAGGTTTTTAGTCAAACTGCATTCAAATAGAATTCATTTGCTTGTCGTATACAGTAGAGCACGGATCATTGCCTTCTGTGGCTGCTTTGTGACGTTTACGTCTCAATGTCCGAAGGTTCTTTGTGCTCCCTAGAATATAATTGCTGGTTACATGTCTTAAACCCTCAGGCAAAAAGTGTGCAAGACATTCTGATGGCCAATGGTGCATTGCCCTGGCTGAGTTAGAATCCATCGTTCATTTGAGAAGATTAGGTACCTT
This sequence comes from Labeo rohita, assembly GCF_022985175.1. Taxonomy (NCBI): domain Eukaryota; kingdom Metazoa; phylum Chordata; class Actinopteri; order Cypriniformes; family Cyprinidae; genus Labeo; species Labeo rohita. The sequence goes on from NC_066881.1 coordinate 23,856,699, forward strand.
GTGGCATTTGGGGGCCAGAAGGATCAGTTCCAGAGATTCCACCTCACTAGCACTGCTTAAGCACCGAGTTAGTTATGGGATATTTCATCTGCTAATTATGCCTCATTAAGTTGAAGGAATAAAAGAATCTGAAATCTCTCCAAAATTTAGTCGAGAGAAGAATTTGCTGACAGTTATGTTTGAAATCATTCGAAAAGTAGTTTCTGAAACATTGTTTCATCTCACAATTCTTGACCGTGCATCCTATACACTTTACAATTGGCATAAAACCTCGTTTTATTTTTTTCCTTAGTTTTTATTATCAGTTTTCATTAGGTATGCAATGATTTAAACACACTAAATACAAACAAGCTGAAAATTATTTTCATGTTATGGGTAAATTTAAAATTCAAGCACATTTTGTTTGAATTAATTAAAAGCTAAAAACTAATTAAAAGTACATTTAGGCCTCAAAGGTATATACACTTCCATCCAAAAGTTTGGGATCAGTAAGATTTTTAATGCTATTTAAATAAGTTTCCTATGCTCATCAAAGTTCCATTTGCTTGATTAAAAACACAGAAAAAAGTAATAATATGAAATACTATTGCAATTTTTAAAATAACGGATTTTAATGATTTAAAATATAATTTATATATATATTTAAATATAATTATATATATATATATTTTCTGCAGGATCATGTGACACTGAAGAGTGGAGTAATGATGCTGAAAATTTAGCATCACAGGAATAAATTCTATTTTAAAGTATATTAAAATAGAAAACCACTATTTTAAGTTGCAATAATATTTCACAATATAACTTTTTTCTGTAATTTAAATCAAATAAACGCAGCCTTGATGAGCAGAAAATACTTCTTTGAACGGCATATATATTATTTATATATATACATAATAAATAAATAAATCCAAATAAAAAATCCAGGATTTTGATATTTTAAGTAAGCTATGACAGCAAAAGTAAAAATTGCATTTATCTATTTGTTAAATATTTAATTGTACGTATTTAATTATGCATGTTGCAGTAAAATGGGATATATGGCTAGCATGTAGCATTATTGAACCATTATGCCAGAGACCAGCTATTCTCTACACAGCGGCTGTAATGGCCAATAGAAATTAGGTTTCAGAGGGACGCATAGATGTTCTCTTTCAGCTATTAGGCCAACAGCCAAGCAAAATGTCCTGCTTGATCATTTAGAGTCAAGTTTAAACCACTCACTCTTTCCGTGGAATGCCATTTTGCTTGAGCTAAAGAGCCTACAAGTTGCTCTCATTGTTTTACAATAGGCTAGCCTCATTATCTAACACTTATGCTAAGCTAAATGGAATTGTAAATCTTCGTACCACCGCCCTGGAGTTATGGACTGCACCTCACTCCAGAAGTGAGTTATGCAATATTTTCAAATGCCCATTTGTAGAATTAAATGCACCTTTTAAAAGCCAAGTCCATATATGCTAATCTTGGATTTATTCCGGCCATGTTGACGCACAGTATACGACAAGCCAGGAATTATCAAATGTCATGCCCTTCATAAAAGGTAAATATGAAGCCTGATATTGACTAAACATTCATCACAATGATCGTTACGGTCAAGTTTGTGACGGGTGTTAGCCTAGCGTCACTTTAGCTCAATACCGAGCTTTTTTATTGCGGAGATCTCAAGCTGAGAGCGCACTTTTTGTTTCTGAAAGGAATGGCACATTGCCTGGAGTGAGTGAAAGGAGGCTGTTTATGTAACATAGCCATTTGGGAGATAAGAAAGCAAAGCATGTAGGTGGTGTTGCAGTGTACCCTTCTGAGTCAGACAAAAATGCTTTTCATATTAACCATTTATAGTTTCTTCATGTCATATCAGCTTGCATCACCATATCATGGGAATGACATAACCTGTCTACGTGGCACGCTATATATATTTCATCACCCGTTTCTCACTCTATAAATGTCTGTTGTGAAATGTTGTGTCTTGAGGAATATTTCCAGTACCTGCTTCGCACATGACAAAATGTAAAATGTAAAATGCTCTGGGTTTCATCTTAAAGTTGGCGTTACGGTCATATGCCAAAGTGGATTTTGCATTTAATTCTCATTTTAGACCAGTTTTAGTGTTGTTCTTCTAAAGGTTTTGTACAGTGAAATATAGCCTTAGAACCGCATACAAACGCAGCTTTTATTCTCAGTATTTAAATGTCCTGATGAAAGGAAGAGAAATGAAGCGAGGTCATGTGACCTGCAAATAATGCATGCAAATCAGAGATGCAATGCAAATGAGAGAGAAAAAGCACCAGAGCTTTGTCTTGCGTGTTGGCTGTGGTTTCTCTCGTATTAAACTTGCATTTTTTTGTGTTGCATACAGTGCAATGGAGAGCAGACGTGTCAGTTTGAATGTAACATAAAAACTGTGCCTTCTGCTTTGTTTTTTCCCCTGAAAATACATTTGCACTGTTAAGATGAGGAGACAGTTTGACAGAGCTAATGTTATGTGAGTGTTACGGCAGACAAATCCCTCTTTTAATAATTAAATAAAGACTAGTCTGTTTTAGACTGTCCTTTCCACCACTCAGTAACTTTTCACACTGAAAATGTATATTTTGTTTATACATAAATATGTATTTTAATGTTAGCTCTGTGCTGTTTGTTTGCATGGTAGCATTCAGCAGTAATTAAAGGTATTTATGACTTGTATCATCATTTTATCATTATTCAGTTTTCTTTTATTATTTTGTGGCCTGTTTATTATGTTCCCCTGTGTCAGTGTCATTTCTGTCCTGTTCCACATACAGATCTTTATTCTCGCACTGTATTCAGATCTCAGTCTACACAGGCAAGCAACCAGTTCATTCTTTTTAATGTTTCAAAGCCTTAAGTGCTTTGAAAACAGTTCTGTTCTTTTATTCATAATACCACATAGCCCCTGAATGGATGTGTGTGCCTTATTGGAGCTGCTTGACGTTTTTGAATCCTATGTTAGTTATAATGTTTAGGCTGCGTGTCCACCAAAGTGTTGTTGTTTTTTTCTCAAGGCTAGCATATTGTTGTTTTTAATGGGAATGCCATTGTAACGCCAGTGTGACGAGGTGCTGAGTGTTTTTTTTTTTCCACGTTTTACCTCGAATACGATTAATGAATAATGATTATTATTATTTTCATTTTATAGATTTAGTTATAATGTTCCTCTCAGCAATCACTCTATATGTGCTTAAGTTTGTACTCTAGTTTCTTACTGGCCATTCACACAAAACATGTCTTTGCATTTAAAACGTGAGACCCAGCGCTCAGGAATGGTTTAAAAAAGTGCAGTGTAGATCCACCATGTTTCCATCAAACACAAAAGTTGCCATGCTAACCTGCTACTGTAAACAAAAGCTCACAACGCTTGCCCCGCCCCTAGGGTCTTCTGATTGGTCCACTGTTTTGGAACTGACATTGAGCGGCGCTGCGTGTATAACTTTAACTTATTTTAAGTTGACATGACGTCTTAAATGTGACGCTTATTTGCAAGACTCTGCAAAAGACTAGAGTGCAGTGTTCATACACGTCTGTATAACGCTACTACACATACAGTCGTAAGTTTTTAATGAGAAAGTATTAACAAGATTAAAAAAACGAAATAACCGACATGGGAAAATTATGTTGGTTAGAGTTTCAGAATTTCGGTTTTGATTATGTTTAGATTAATCATCCAGCCCTAGCACTCAGCGTGTTTTTTTTTTTTTTTTTTTTTTTTTTTTTTTTTGGGAGCAGACAGTTGAAGAATGTTCAGCTATGAGTAAAACGCAGTGCTCATCGCTTTCACTTTTTATCCAGCTTTTCAATCACAGTGGAGGAGGGACGGGACGATTTCCAAACTGACCAGTTGTCACGGTCTGCATGTATAACAGCAATAGACAACAACAAGAAGCACAACAATGGAACAAAATCATTTTAAAACGAGGGCCAGAGCAAGTACTTTCTATTGTGTCAACATGTATTCGGAAATAAACTATCCGTGGATGTTCCAGCCAAAAAAAAAAAACGTTGCACCTCAGAAACGCTCAAAACTACAAATTTTTTTTATGCGGTTTGGCCGTTCGTCCACATGCAAACGCAGTATTTTTTTTGAAAACTACTGCCAGGGTGAAGATTTTCAGAACTCCAGTTAAAATGTGAAACCAGAGATTTTGGCTTTTGACGTCAAAATGCATGATTTTATTCAGGCTTCTGATTAGACCTAACCCTGATAGCACACGTACATCTCAGAGACGTCTATTTGACGTCTGCATTTACATCTGCAAAACATTTGCAAGACGTAATTTGCTCATCTGCAATACATCTATTGGACGTTTCCTATCAGATGTCAAATAGACGTCTATTAGATGTCTTTAAGATGTTTGTGATTTAGAATACATGTAAAACTGACATCTTACAGATGTCTGCCAGACGTTTGTACACAGCAGATGCTTTCCAGATCAAGAGATCTTTAACAGACATCTTGCAGACGTACGTGTGCTATCTGGGAAGTGAAAAGTAGCCTATAAAATGACTTGAAATACATATATAATAGCAGTGAGCCAATAATAATTTGTTTAAATAAAGTTTAAATAAAATTTATTAAACAAAACTGTTACAAATGTAATGTATTATAAACAATAGAGCTAATGTACATTACACATTGAGGGCACCAACAGCTTGACAAATGTTTTTATACTTTTTTAATATTGACTAAACAACATTTAAGTCAAATGTCCACTTAATCTTTAATATTTGGCTGTTTCTTTATGACAGAAATGCTACAGCCACTGTATTGTCTTAAATATGTGGACATCAATACGTGTAAACTCAGAGTGAGGGTTTCAACTTTTATTTTGAAATCTCGATGAACAGTTAGCATATTGAGAAAGATATCGGTGTATTCTCCTGTGTTTGTGTAGATTTATAAATGATTTACCTTACAAATCTGATGAAATGGTTCACGTTGCATTCCCAGATGAACGTTATAATAGACTTAAAGTCATGCAGAGATGGAGTTTGAGATGCCCACACATGTAAATGATAACAGTAGCAACATTTACTGTGAAAGGAGCTGATCTGAGATGCATGTACGTAACCTACACGCATGTAAATAATTAAAGCACATGGATTAAACCTCCATCGCAAATATATTGTAGCGTTTGTGAATTCCTAATAGAATTATGCTTTATGATTTTTAAATGGGTTTAATATGTGGAATGCACAACTTCCGGTATTTTGCCAATTACTCAACATGGGCAAAATGCAATCAAGGACTTTTTAAAAAATCGAATATGCGCCCTTAGTATTGTAATGTGGGAAGGAATATTCACAGATTTGTAATTAGTTAATAAAGTTAATTTATGATAATTATTCTTAAATTTGGGGTTAGTAAGATTAGTAGGATTTAAGTAAAAAAAAAAAAAAAAAAAAAAAAAAAGTCACTAATACTCACCAAGGCTGCATTTATTCAGGAAAAAATAAATGATTAAAACAGTAATATTGTAAAATATTATAATTTAAAATTACTTTTCTGTTTTAATACAGTTTAATGAAGTTTATTCTTGTGATTGCAGAGCTGGATTTTCAGCATCATTACTTCAGTCTTCAGTGTCACATGATTCTTCAGAAATCAGTCTAATATCCTGGTTTGGTCATCAAGACACATTTCTTCTTATCAATATTGCTTAAAGTGATGCTTTAAAATGCTTCTTTTGTAACATTTTAAATGTCTTAACTGTCACTTTTAATTAATTTTTGTGCATTCTTGCTGAGTAAAAGTTTAAAAGGAAATCTTACTGATCCCAGACTTTTGAATACCATCACATTTAATAAAGTAGTCATTTGAAAGCATAAAGTTATTAGTTATTATAATTAGAACACTAATAATCTATTCCTTATGTGCCTGTGTTCTAATTGCTGTCATTTTGTAATTTTGGTGTCGTGTTTAAAATTTGAGTGTTTATTTTAGAATTTCCCCATCTGTTTAAAAGCAAGCAAAAGCATTTATTAACTCGTGACTGATGCCGTCCATGAAAATCAAATCTAGCATTTAACTTAAGTAAGCATTAATCGACTGAATAATGAGAAATAGAGCTTGAGCTAATTTATCAGTAAGGTGCTTTAACTCAGTAATTGGTGCAAATGTTGGCCATGCAAATGCACGAATAGCAGAGCTATTTCAAGCGTTTAAGTCTCCATCAAAGAATATTAAATAGAGATAGAAGCGGTGCTTTCACAGAGTTAAATACAGTCTACATTTTTGGCTGACGTAGCAACATTTCTCCATTAGGTAAGATGGACTGCCAGCTTACTGCGGGAGGTTGCGGCGCAGATAGAGTCCTTTAGGAAATCACGTTTTCATGATGTTTAAATTAGATTAAAGAACTGTTATTTTGAAATTGTGGTTTTTATTAACATATTATAGCGTGTCAGTTATAATATGCCATCTTAGAAGTCTCACAATAAGAAACCTTGTATGAGCAAGAAGCAGTGCAAGGGAAAAGAAATGATATTTCATCGCAGTACAAAAAGATTTCCAGCACAGCCAACCGTAATCAGACTAAAGACAGCATGGCATTGTAATTTGTAGCAGACAGGAAGGAGTAACCTGATTGCGGATAATAGAGACGGAGAGAGAAAGAGAGGAGAGATCGGGGTCGTCGCTGACTCAACTGTGAGTGGGCTTTTGCGCTGCTGTCCTACGTCTTTGCTGCACAGACACAATTTTACAGTCACTCCAGATGGTCGGGTCTATGTGTGCGTTAGCCGCAACTGCGCTCCCTATAAAACTCCCCGAAAAGCAGATGCTCTGTTTAAATGAGACTTCTGACATTAAAAACAGTTTGCCCTTTCCTAAGAGGCCTTTCTCCTCCAGCTGTTTAGGGGCTATTTCTCTCTTTAATTGGGATGGGAGAGATAATAGATTACATTAGCGCAGTAGCATCAGTCGGCTCCCTTGGCGTGTCGTCCGAGCAGCGAGCGTATAAATAGGCTTCTGCTGCATCAGTGTCTATTAAAACGCTCTTCTGTTCTACTAACTGATAGTGTGTTTGCTTTGTTGATGTTTTGGAATGCGTTTTGTGAAGGTGTAGCCATACCTATGTATCAAAAGGTATATCTGTACTTTGGGGACTGGAATCAAGAGCATGAAGGATTGTTCGTTTGTTTTTGTTTTAGGATGTAAATGGAAAATCTGATGCTCTTTCATTCTCTCTCTTTTAGTATTTTTTTAATTATGAAATTGTGATTGAAGTACACATAAATAAACCACATCCAGCTTTGACTAGCAGCTTACATGGTTAGTTGATGGCTGTAGTGAATATGTGCTTATTTTATTTTATTGTATTTTATTTTATTTTATTTTATTTAACTTTACTTTACCTTACTTTTTATATTTATCCCACTGGTGGTTGTAGTAAATATTTATATTTTATAATTTATACTTTTTATTTTATCACTTACATGGTTAGGTTGTTGGTTTTAGTAAATATTTTTATTTTATTTTGTTTTATTATTTTATTTTATTTATTTACTTTTATATTTTATACTTTATATACTTTTACTTTTATATTTTATATTTTTATTTTACTTTTTATTTTACCACTTGCATGGTTTGGTTGTAGTAAATATTTATGTTATTTTATTTTATATATATTTTTTATTGTATTTTAAATTTTATAATTTATACTTTTGATTTTACCACTTGCATGGTTAGTTGTTAGTGTTAGTAAATATTTTTATTTTATTTTATTTTATTTTATTTTTTATATTTATCCCACTGTGATTACCACTTGCATAGTCAGTTGCTGGTTATAGTAAATATTTATATTTTATAATTTTTATTTTTTATTTTATCACTTACATGGTTAGGATGTTGGTTTTAAGTAAATATAAGTTTATGTTTAAGTTTATTTTTTTGTTTTATTATTTCATTTTATTTATTTACATTTTTGTATTTTATATTATGTACTTTATATACTTTTGCTTTTATATTTTATACTTTTATTTTACTTTTTATTTTACCACTTGCATGGTTTGGTTGTTGGTTGTAGTAAATATTGATTATGTTATTTTATTTTATTGTTTTTTTATTTATTTTTTATATTTTATATTTTATAATTTATACTTTTAATTTTATTTATTTATTTATTTGTTTAGTAAATATTTTAATTTTATTTATTTATTTTATTTTATTTTATTTTATTTTTTACTTTTTTTGTTTATCCCTTGCGTGGTTAGTTGTTGGTTGTTATAAATATTTTATTTTATTTTATAGCATTTTATAGCATTTTATAGCATTTTTTTTTTTTTTAATTTACAGCAATGTGTATTCCACACCCGCAACATCAATCCCTATTAAAAGATTCTCCTAACTCAATTTGTGTAATTGTATTTGGGTTAAGATGGTTGGATTCAGCAAACACTGTTTGCATTTAGTGAGGTGTCCCGTACCCTAGCGACCGCAAAACAGAGCATGAAATATTGTGTTAGTCCTGTGGAAAGTTTTTTCCAAACTTTCATTTCATCCTAACCTATTTTTCACCCAAAATGGATGCTAACTGCAAAACGAGATGCAGAGAACGCAAAGATTGAAAGATATCCAGTCTCCCCCCTGCTTGATTTTCCTGGAGATCTCCGTGCTAGCTGTCTAGACTGTATGATGGTAACATATCCTTGCCGTCTGGCCAGCAGTGACATATCATATATTTGCAGGAGACAATCCCCTTATTTATATATGAGTTAAATATGCCTCAGGGACCCGATCGGAGATTGCATATCTGCAACCCGAGTGCTTGCCAAGATTGACAGAGGCCTGTTACTCGATTCAAACTTGATTAAGTCCAATTGAAGAATGAATGGGTTCCACTCAGGACGGGGATGGAGGGGAAAGAGCGACGGTGGCGACATTACATTTCCTTCGAACGGGCCCTGCATGGAAGCAGAGAAAAACCTGGCTGGTGGGAGAGGCACTCGAGGGAACATTTGTCCAGTAGAGTACTAGACTGTGCTTTTTATTCCCGTCTGGATAAAATAGTGAGGTGACATTTGATCCAGTCACTCAGGGCTCGACTTAAACTGCTCCCCTTTCACACTGCCCGTCACATCTGCGTCTGCCCCCCGTCCGAATAAAGGGCTCGCATAACTGCGGGAGCGCAGGTGACCGCAGGGGGGTCCTTGAATTTGGAGGGCGATTCATTTCACTTAAGCGCGAAGGGCTTGGGGAGGTTAATCCAAGACTAGCAGCGGCCCGCTCGGGTTTCCAGGCCAGTGCATGTGGAGCGTTGCGCACTTTGTCATTTATGCGATATTGCAGAGTTTTTTTTACCTTTCTTTATTTAACCAAAACCTCAAAACATCCTGAACTTCTGCGATCCATGCAGTTAGCGGTAACCACAGATCTAATCGAGGGCACGTTTTAATGGGTTATGCTTTACAGAGACATCAAACTAAAGGGAAGGCCAATGCTTTAAAAGTCAGGGCAGACCACGAAGGCCTTCCTCGAACCCATTTACTCCACTTTTTTTTTTTAAATTAATGATGGAAGTGCGTTATAATCCAAATACCACAATGCCTAGCATGGTTAGTTGTTAGCTTATTGAACAGATCCAGATATTTAACAGATATATCTTTATATATTGATATATTGAACAGATTATATTTTATTATATTACATTTTTATATATAATTCACTTAATACTTCATTTTTATATTCTACTGTTTTATGTGATTATGTTGATTTTATTTCTATTTATATATATTATTTTATTTTGTTTTTTAATATTATATATAATTTATTTTTATTTAGATATGAAAAATATAATACGTATTTATGTTTATTGTTTATTTTTATATTGACATTTTACATAGCTTTTATTTTAATCCTTAATTTGTATATTTTACTGTTTTATATGATTCTGTTAATTTTATATGTATTTATATTTTCATTTTTAGAATTATTTTTATATTTAATTTTTACATTGTTTTTGTTTGATTTTGTATGTTATCTAATTTATTTAACATTTTTAACTGTATTTTTATATACACTTTATACTTAATTTTTACATTTTATATATATAATTAGTTTTTTATTTAGATACTAAAAATATAAATGCATATATAAATTCAATTGTTTCATTTGTATATTTATTTATTTTTTATATTTAATTTTTACATTGTTTTTGTTTTACTTTGTATGTTATCTGTTATAACTTTTTTATATGCACTTCATACTTCATTTATATATTTTGCTGTTTTTTTGTGATTGTTGATTTTATTTGTGTGTGTATATATATATATATATATATATATATATATATATATATATATATATATATATATATATATATATATATTTACATACTAAAAATCTAAATACATATGTAAATTCAATTGTTTCATTTTTATTTAGTTTTTTTTATATTTAATTTTTACATATATTTTATTTAATATATTTAACATTTGTCTTTTATTTTTCATTTTTATATTTAGTTCTTGTAATCCTTCATTTGTTATATTTTACAGTTTTATATGATTCTGTTGATTTTATATGTGTTTATATAATTTCATTTTTATAATTGTTAAATGATTATTTTTCTATTTAATTTTTACATTGTTTTTTTTTAAATTTTAACATCTGAAAGCTGATTAAAAAAAGGTTTTAACTGATGTATGGTTTGTTAGGATAGGACAATATTTGGCCAAGATACAACTAAATATCTGAGAGTCTGAGGGTGCAAAAAAATCGAAATATTGAGAAAATCGCCTTTAAAGTTGTCCAAACAAAGTTCTTAGCAATGCATAATACCAAATCAAAAATTAAGTTTTGATGTACTTACGGTAGGAAATCACGATCTTCACTTAATATCCTAATGATTTTTGACATAAAAGAATAGTTTTTTTGTTGTAGACAAATAAACTATTGTTGGCTGTTGCTACAAATATGCCTGTGCTACTTAAGACTGGTTTTGTGGTATAGAACCAGTATATAACATGCCTGCCATCCTAAAAGAGGTATCTGATTGGACGATCATGTTGAACAACAATACCTTTGGGGTTTTCCTGTCATCCTGACAAGAACCTTAGCAGAGCCCAGACAGATTTCCTCCTTTGGGTCTGGCACTGACTGATAGGACTTCACTTGAAAGTGTGTCAGGAGATTTGAGGAACAGAGGCACTCTGGGAGTTCAATGCACATCTGATGGATCCACCTCAAGTACAAACAGGGTGTGTTGCCTTCTCCAGAGCTTTAGATATCTGTAAACTGTTTCATGTTGAATTCCTTGCTGTGTGTGGCATGCCCACATTACAGGAAGACAGAAATTGAGATGAAAGCTGAAGCGATGAGCTATAGGCTACGTTTCTGAGTGTCTTAGTTAGAGAAAATGTTTTTGTCTGTTTCTGTTTGTGTGTGGGAGTGAAGCCTACACTCAGAGTTGAAGTGGAAGCGGGTGAAAAATATGTTTGTGTCACTCCAGGATTAAATAACGGTCTACAACGTATCTCAGATCATCTTTTCTGAGTGAGCAGCGCTCAGCTGTGTATCAAAAAGGACTTTTTTGGAGAGTCTTTATCATGTATAGGTGCAGCGGTATGGCACAGTTCATCGGAGAGATGCCAGTGAAGCATTTTTTTAACCAAAGTCGTGCTTCATGAATGATGAGAATGGTAAGAGCTATGGTGCATCCTCAGTAATTAGGACGTCCATTAATGATCACAAAGTCCCACTGCTTTGAAGTTTTCTTCTAATCCTACCACTGTCACATTCTTTTAGGCTGCTCAGGGAGAAATATCATAAAGAGCTTAATCTGATGCCAAATCCCAATTTAGCAGTGGTGCATCTATTATATCAAGCTGCAGGCTCTCGCTGGGCCTTTTAAATTGAATATTGAGATTGGTGCGACGAGAGCAGCATATCTGGTCCCGGGTTTAAGCGGCTTGCAGGAGCACCTTACAGCACACACAGCAGTTGTGTGAATGCTGTATTAAGGCAGCATGCAAGAAGAGAACAGTCCTTGGTTAGTTGATATTTTTATTGAACATACCTCGTCTTTATGGTTTAATAATTTAATTTAATTTTATTTAATTTAATTTAATTTTATTTTATTTTATTTTATTTTATTTTATTTTATTTTTTTTTTTATTTTAGAATTTATTAGGGCTGTTTTGACACACATTTCACGATTCGATTTAGATTTGATAGCGATAATTTAGGATGTATATCAGGTATAGTACATGCCAAATTTTCTCTAAGAAAAAAAATCTCTCAACTAATGCTGTACAATATACATGAGAATCAACTGGTACTACCTTACTATAATATTGAAGGTAAAAATTAACTAATTTGTATACAAACGCTTTAATTACACTCAATTAAGTTTTTTTTTAATAACAAAGAAGTAATGAAGACTAAATAAAACTATATTTCTGCTCTAGTTTGTTTTTGAAATGTAAACATTTAAATGGTGTCTGTCATAAAAACTTGACCGATTTTATTCAAACGTAAACATTGAAGAACAGTAAAAATTATAATGAATATGTTATATGACGCATATATTCATCAAAATTCTATTCTCTAGAGTTAATATTTCCAGCTGACTAACAAGTTTATTGTCACCGAATATGAGGTAAATGTGACGTTACGTGACATATTGTTTACAGACTGTTATACTGACCTCTTTTCCGTGGTTGAAACAACAATTGAGTGATTACATGAGGCAAGATATGGATTTCAGTAAGTTGTCCACTTTCTTTTAACGTACCTTCAGATGTTTATTCATGTTTATTTCGCACTGAAACGTATTAAAGTGGAGGAGATTATCAGTTCAGTGTTGCCAGGTATTCACAACAAAGCCAGCCCAGTTGCTACTCAGAACTAGCCCAAAACTTGCCCAATCTCATTTCCCTGTTAAAAATTCATTATTTATTCGGGGGGTAAAATACACATATTTTGGCAGGTTCCCCTGGTAAAATTGGCTTTCAAGGGGCTAAATATCACTTTATTGGGGTTGCCTCACCCCTAGACATGAAAAACAACCCGCAGCAACAGTGTTAAAGTTCTGTGGGAAAACAGGACACTTGGCAACACTGGATCAGCAGGACTCTTGTGGAAAAAAAAAAAAAAATAAATTACATAAATAAAAATTTAGGAGCACAGTCAAAATTTCAGGAGAACCTTCTAATCAGTAATCAGAAAAATCTGATTAAAAAAAATTGCCTTATTATGAGGTGATATTTGACTCCTTAAAGTGATTAACTTTATTAAAAGTATGTCATCTTTTCTGTCAGATTTAAAAAAAAATGATATTTTATAAGCTTTTTAAAAATTCTAATTAGAACAACAGAATAAGACCAGGTAGTATAAGAAAAATAAATTACCAATCAAATGAAATCAGTATTAACAAAATTAATTTGTACTACAGAGGTGGCACAGAAGAACGCAAAAGTGGCTTATAGGTGTATTTTCATGTTTAATGAGACTCAGTGTGCAATCAAATTCATAAATTCATGTTGAGATTAACGTTTTAAATCTAAAACCTTGAATATAGAAATATTAAATCATTTAAATAACTAAAAAGATACTTTAAAAATGAAACTAAAACTAAGTCGCTGATTTAATTACTGAATCATTCTTTCATTTGATTCATTCAAACGGATGATTCATCCAAGAATAAAGCAAGTGACTGTCTTTACGAATGGGAAATTGAATCACTGACTCACTAGATTCGTTTAAAATCGCACATTCATTCATGAACGAAAAGTGTTTGAATGGAGATGCTCACCGACTCAGGTGTAACTTGTTTCAAACTATTTTTGACAAAGAAATAGATCAAATACAGGCAATAGTGTTATAGTCAAACAATGTAAGTCACTTAATATGAACTTCTTGTTTATTTAACTGTTGTATTATATCCATATCTCATTTACAAACTCCATTAAAAATCATTAAAAGCTGTTACTCATCTTAGTTCATCACGATCTCACAAAGTTCCTTTATAATCAATGAAACTCTCTACACTGCACAGTGAATCTCTTATTTACACTCTCTCTACACTTTGTTTATGAAAGGATTCGTGAGATATGTCTGTAATACATTACTTAACGTTGCAAAAACACGCAGAAACCTTTGAAGCTCCCCTCAGCGCGAAACACAAATATGCTGATCGGGTCAGTTGCACAAGTGCTTCTAAATATTTTTTCATAGTCGCACGCAGTGGTTTTCACTGTAGAGCCCTGATCAGTTCATGCACGCTTCTTTTAAATTGAGGTGCTACAACAATCTGTCACTCCACTTTAAACAGCCCCAAAATGGCATTTATTGTTTGAATACAGTAATAAAATTGTTAGAATTTGAATAGAAATCTAAGGTTTTGTTTCCTATCAAAAATAACAAAGCATATTATGATATATTCAATGGGAGACACTATAATGTTCCCTTCATTAACTGAAAACAGGCTTGACTAATTTATCGATAATGTTTCGTAAATATGAGAAATCTGTATTTTTCCCCCAGCCCTGTTTTTAATGCTTTTATTTTGCTTTAAAAGCTTTACAGTAATAAGTTTGAGTTAATTATTCGCAGTAACAAAGTTTAAAGTTCAACTTTATTTAAATTTCCAGCAATGCAATGACTAGCAATAGGAGTGCGGAAAGTTAAGGTCACATGATCTGCTCCCTGAGGAAGTTGTTTATCAGGATCCCGTCCAACTTGTAGGCCATTTTTCACTCAGCTGCAAGTAAAGCATCCAAAAGTAATGATGATTGAATAAGCTATTGAACAGATGGAGATGTTCCATGACGTTTTTTTTTTTTTATCTTACTTTGCGAAAGAGAGGAAGTTAAAGAGACTGAAAGGAAGAAATCTCAGACATGAGGCAGGTGTAGCCTATAAGCCCCAGTATAGTTTGGTCTACCCGTGTTCATGCATACTCTATTCCTCCTCCTTCTCCAGAAACCCTAATTGCATTGGGCTTTAATCACATATGCATTCAACCCATCTGTTGCTTCACTTTAATTTGCCCTCAGCCTTCTTGACTAAATGCATGCAACTTCGCAATGTGGACACAAACAAAGGTGGAGGGTCACCTTAGCGAGCTGGTGACAGGTGCACCGTAGGGTCCTGACGTGTCTGAGCTTGGTGCTTGGCAGGAAGTGACACTAATATTTACAGCCCCTATTCCAAAATCCCCTAATTAATCAACAGGGATCATGGGGCTTTTTTGGCAAATGGAATCTTTCAAAATGCGCTTCATTTACCCGCATCTGGTTAAGGAAAGGAAGATCAAACGAGACAGCAAACAAGCAGGCTGGGGTTCGGAAACAAGGGGCCTGTCTCTGCACGTCTAAACTGATTGGTCACTGACAGAAGAGCCAAGTCGAGTTAAGCGCCTGCTGAAATGAATGCTGTGACATTCAATGCATTTCAAATGGAGTGTCCTTGAGATGCAAGGTCATGGAGGTGTACCAGTTAAAGACCGAGAACATTCTCGTCGGGCGGCCTAAATTCACCATTTTCTTGAGCTGTGATGTTTGTCTGGGAGAAATGTAGGGCAATGGAATGTCTTTTCTTTCTGTCGTCGACTGTTATTACAGAGAATTTATTTGTAGAGCATTTCACAGTCTCTAGTAGAGACTGAAGGTGTTTTTCATCAGAAGGAAGCAGCTAGTTTTGACTTGTCCTTAATCTCACTATTCGCATCTATCTAATGGAACCTGCTGGAAAGTGTTTCTCCTATTTGTGCCTTGCTCAGCCAGTGAAGGTTCGAAAAAAAAGTGTTTTTCATCAGATCTTCATTTTCTGTCAGCCAGACGTTTCTATTAGCATTTCAACCAAGGTGTGATCTAGACATTGAGGTCTATTTGCAGAAACACAGCCTGTCAATGTAGAGACACTGATTTTGAAATATTCCTGAACATGTCGAATGACAAATATTTTATTTTATTTTATTTTTTATTTCATTTTATTTCATTTTATTTTATTTTTTATTTCATTTTATTTCATTTTATTTTATTTTATTTTATTTTATTTTATTTTATTTTATTTTATTTTATTTTATTTTTTATTAGTATACCTGCCATCCTAGAGGAGGGATCTGGGTCGAAAATACTTGGGGTTTGTCTTTCCTCTGAATGATAGTTTACAGTCTGCTGTTGATGTATAAAATAAACCAGCCAAAACATCAGTAGTTAATGCTGCAGACTTTCCATAATTAAGTGTAATGCTAATGTTTTAATATCAGTTAATTCTATTATATAGTTGCTAAAGCTGTCCAAGTATGTCTGTTGACACATTTGGCCATGTTTAGCAGCTAAAGCGAACAACATCAGGATTAGTGCTTGCGCTCTTCCTGGTGAGCAGGAGGGAGTCGAATCTTGTGTCTTACTTAACCCCCACGCATATTCAAGCTCGTTATCACTTATTCTCCAATAACAATTTACTGTTTCCTGTCAGTGGCTTCAGAAAATGAATTCTGCCAGATGCCGTGGCAGCGTGATGCGAAGACGTTAGTCGTTATTTGGCCTGTGTTGGAGATGTGGAGTTCTGAGAGAAATAAAAGGCTCATGAGACGTAAGCCAATTATCCACACTGTGGGAATTCCACCGCTGAATGCAAACTATCTTTTATGTAACACACTCGTATACGCACACACTCTCATGCACGCTTGAACCCTCACTAACTTAATATTTGCATTGTTTTTAGAGGAGAAAACTGTCCCAAACGATTTCATCAGGCTGTTTAGATTTGGGGTGCCTGGGAAAGTGAGTCCAAACACTGTTGTAGAGATATTTAGATGTAGCATTGTGAAGTCAGTGAAGCAATTTTTTTTATGGTAAGTGATAGGAGATGCTGAACATTCAGAAAATGTTCATTGTAAATCTCACAAAATGAGCTTTTTGTGTATTTGAACCGTTTTTCAAAAATGACTTTATGATTTTGAGATCCATCTTTTCACACTGAGGACAACTGAGGGACTCATATGCAACTATTACAGAAGGTTCAAACGTTCACTGATGCTCCGGAAGGAAAAACCATGCATTAAGAGCTGGGGGGTGAAAACTTTTGAACAAAATGGAGATGTGTACATTTTTCTTATTTTGCCTAAGTATCATATATTTTTTTTAATTTAGTACTGCCCTTTAGAGGCTACAGAAGACAAAATAAGTTAAATTTACCTGCTTCTTTGATAATGAAAAATGAAATAGTCATTCTTTGTTTGTTCATGTTAATTCACAGTGCATTAACTAATGTTAACAAGCACAACTTTTGATTTTAATAATGCATTAGTAAATGTTTAAATTTAACATTAACTAAGATTAATAAATGCCGTAGAAGTATTGTTCATTCTTAGTTCATGTTAACTAAAATAGTTAACTAGTTAACTCTATAGAGATTTATATATAAAAGAAACATCAAATTAAATAGCGCTATAAAAAATTATTATTATTATTTTTATACATATATTTTATATAAACACTTTAAAAATGGTAATGGTAGTATTACGTTTTATATATAAAGAAGATGAATAAATATACTCTATAGAAATTTCTATATAAAATAACTATCATTATATAATAATAATAAAAAATAAATAAATAAATAAAATAATAATAATAATAATAATAATAATAATAAACATAAATCTACCAGAATGAGAAACAACAGGGTTATTTGCAATAACAGACAAATTTATTTTATCATTACGTATAAACTAGCTGTTTTGGGAGCAAATGTGCATACAATCACATTCAAATATCCATTTAATAGAACTAATTTTGTTAGTTTTTATTTGCTGGGTACAATAAAATGCCATGATACACATGAAAGTCCAAAATCCATTTTTTTTTTTTAGGCGAAGAGGTTATCAGACATATATTTCACACAAAAAATAGCATGGGATTTGTGCTTCTAATGGTTAAAGGTGAACCATTTGTAGAGTTCAGTCCTCTGTGACATGATAAGGGAGACAGGAAGTCACTGAGAAAGCAGGATACAAATTCTTGTTCTTTGGTTCCAGCATCTGATATATAAGTGTTTTACAAGCAGTTTTATCAGTACAAAGGAAATCTAAGGAGCACTGTACTTACACTTTGCTATGTAAACAATGTAAAGACTAACAGTGTAGCAAAGCCATAATATTCAGTTTTGTGTTGTGTTCTTGTTGAATATTTAGAGAGGAAAAAAGTCTGTACCTGTCATTTATGAAGGCTTCTTTTTTATTTATTTATTAACTTTTTTTTATGTGCATGTGATGTTGGCTGTCCAAATATAACCTCTTCTCCTACTTCCATTTAGATGCCATTGAAATTCAAATAGAAGCTTATGCAAATCTGTGTCGTTAATATTCGGGCTGATTGCCTTTTACTTGGCCTTCAAACCCTCCCTTTGCTACTTATCTCAGACATAACATGCATCCCTCAAATACTTTCTTAACTACACTTAACTTCAAACTTGCATCTACTTTTTAAGTGCCTACCGGAATACAGCCGTCTGAACTGCAAACAGATGGCCTCATCGAGCTAAAGTATGCATTATCAGAGTGATTTTGTGCTTGCGATTTATTTTTAACCCAACGTACTACTTCATAAAGATGCCACAGTGGCCTTCAAAAGGTCCCTTTTAAAAAAATTCTTTGATGAAATGTCATTCGGCCCAGTCAAAACATCTGTGAAGATCTAAAGTAATCAGATCGTTTGTTTCCAGATGCAAGAGATGGTTTTGGTTAACACTTTTTTTTTTTTGTGTTGTTTTGTCTCACAATGCCTTTTTTTTAAAACTATAATTAAAAACATCTTCATGTTTATTTTCACTTTTTCCTTTTAGCTTTTTTGTTTTTCCGGACTCTGGTTAGGATTATCTTGGTAGTTTGTGTTTTTAAAAGTTGCATGTTGTCTTATTTTGTGCTCATTAAGTTTCTAAAGATACAGCTATATGAGCTGCGCATGTGCTTTGTAAGTTCGGCGAGCTTTTTGAATAGCGCACCATTAATAGATGCAAAAATAAACAGGCACTATTTTTCCTTTGATGGTTTTGCATTCAGGTGAATGGCGCTGTAAGCGTTCAGTGGCCATGATGCTCTGATATTACCTTTATTTGTGTGTGGCCCTGGGCACTAATGATAGCATGCAGGTTTAGGTAATAACCTTGTTTATCTCCTCTTTATGGCTCAGCGAGTAACAGTGGGCGCCGTCGGCGTGCGATTTTAACCCAAGCGTGATGCTTTTTTCCTTTGAGGTGTAAAGACCAGCCTTAGTTTTTACTTCAAGTGGCAGAAACGTGCAACCGTGTTTGAAGTGAATACCAGTTTCATTGAGTTCCCTCTGATTTGTCTTTTTTTTTTTTTTTAAATGACCCCACATGACTATTAATCCCAAAAGAGTACAAAGCAAACCCCTTTAGCCTTAATTTTACATAGCTTTCATCATGAGCTTAATGTCCTCCATGTTGGACCTGCTATTTTGGATGTTTTGAACAGGGCAGCTGCGATTTATGTTGCGTAGAGGTTGAGATGCTAGTATCCTACATTTGATACTTGCTTATTAAAGGGAACATTCACTCAAAAAATCAAAAGCTGCAGTTTTCCATACTGTGAAAGTGAATGATGACCACAGCTGGTTCCCATGTACTTTCATTGTATGTATCTGAGCAGTTTAGACATAAAGCTTAATATATCCTTTATCACTTTTAAAAAAAGAAATTCATATGGGTTTGGAAGTGTGGGTAAATAATAACATAATGACCTTTTTGGGTAGGGATGTGTCTGAGTCTGAATACCATGTTTGGAAAGAAAATGATGTGTACTACAGAAAGGGGATAAATAGGCTATGTGATGGGAGGAAAAATATATTTCAATTAGTGCTTAATTATATTTCACATAAAATATGTTTACATGTAGTCCACAAGAGAAAACCATAGTTAAAATTATAAAAATGACCCGGTTCAAAAGTTTACACCCCCTTGATTCTTAATACTGTGTTGTTACCTGAATGATCCACAGTGTTTTTTGTTTAGTCCTGAACAGTTAAACTGCTTGCTATTCTTCAGAAAAATCCTTCAGGTCTCACAATTTCTTTGGTTTTCCAGCATTTTTGTGTATTTTGAACCCTAACCAACTATGACTGTATGATTTTGAGATCCACCTTTTCACACTGAGGGCAGCTGAAGGACTCACATGCAACTATTACAGAAGGTTCAAATGCTCACTGATGCTCCAGAAGGAAAAACCATGCATTAAAAGCTGGAGGGTGAAAACTTTTGAACAGAATGGAGATGTGTACATTCCATTCAGTACTGCCTCTCAGAGGCTACAGAAGATACCTAAATGTTTCTCAGAAAACAAAATAAGTTAAACTTGCCCTGATATTCAAATTCCAAAAGTTTTCACCCCCCAGCTTAATGTATCGCGTTTCCTTTCCTCAGTGAGTGTTTATACCTTCTGTAATAGTTGCATATGAGTCCCTCAGTTGTCCTCAGTGTGAAAAGATGGATCTAAAAAGCATACAGTCATTGTTGGAAAGGGTTAAAATACACAAAAATTTGTGGCACCTGAAGGATTTTTCTGAAGAACAGCAGGCAGTTTAACTGTTCAGGACTTATGAACAACTATCAGTAAACAACAAAAAAAAAAAAAAAAAAAAAAAAAAAAACAGCTGTGGATCATTCAGGTAACAGCACAGTATTAAGAATCAAGGGGATGTTAACTTTTGAACCTGGTCATTTTATAAATTCAACTATTATTGTCTGTTGTGGACTATATGTAAACATCTTTCATGTAAAATATATCTTATTCAGATCAGTACTAAATAAACAATAACATGCATTTTGTATGATCCCTCTTATTTTGATAAAATAATTAACTTTTTGCAGATTCTGCATGTATATAATAAAAAATATTTATATATAATAGTAATTATATGTGTAAATGTAGTGCAAATACATGTAAATATTTTCAAAATATATACTGTATGTGTGTGTATTTATATATACACAATAAATATACACAGGATACACATACATTCTGTTTTTAGATGCGATTAATCATGAATAATCGTTTGACAGCACTATTTTCAGTGCTTTCTTGTACTGTATATAAAAATTGCAGACATCAGTGAACCACTTAATATGCAGGGCATTGAAATTACTTTTTAATGTACATTCGCTTTTTACTTTCACTTTCAAGATTTACGATTACGCGTACTCTGTTTATACTACGGAGTGGCAGTACTTACAAGACCTGCAAATCATTCACCATCATCCCATCAGTCATCTTTTCTTACTCTTTATGTGGCAAGTTAAATTTTATGTAATGTAATGTAATAGGCTACAGCTAGCAATCGACTAACCATGTCTCTTTAGTAGTTTTGTAGAACACCTTATTCATTTTCTGTGCACATTCCTATTTTCGGATGATCTATTCCTTTAATATTCTAAAAACTGTGTAGAATATTATTCTGCCAAGTCAAGGCTCCTGCTCATTTTGACAATGACAACAGTCTAAGATTTTATATTATTATGTTGTGATTAATATGAGAAATCAGATGAGAAATCAACATTTTTTTTTTCTTTTATTTAAATAATAATATTGAAGTATTTGTTTAAATAGAAATGCATGTTGATACTGAAAGCTTAATTACTTGGGTCAAATTTGTGTACATGGCAAGAAAATTACTAATTATTATGAAAGCATGATCATATTTATATACAATAAATTCAGTAATGCATTATGGAAGAAAAGTTGAGCTTAGTAAACACAAAACCAGACTAAATACAACCAGGATGTTTGACTTCAATGGTGATTGTGTACATGTGGCCATGGCTGTATGTAGCAGCTCACATAAAAGCTATTACCTTGATTCCAGTTGCATTTTCTGCACCTTTCCATTATTTGTGCAGGTCCTCATAAGGTAATTTTAATCTGACTTATTGTGCAGCCTTATGCTTTTATTTATGTATATATAATGTATAATGTATATGTGTGTGTTCTTTTTTTCTCAACAATATATTAGCAATAGATCTTTTCTCATACACAGGCCTACATGATACTGAACAAATTATTTTTTGATGAGTCCGTTCTCTCGCAGTTTTGACCCATTTCCTGCCTCTTATATAAGTCTTCTACATTACCTCTTTTTGAATCAACTGTAATGTTGTTTCAGACTACAAGGATAGAAGTCATTTAGGCCAGACTAACTGAAAGGGACTGTCTGTTTTTTATGTCCCCGTTACTTTATCCTATTTCATTTTTTTTTTGTTTTTGTCTCAGATGATGAATCATAACACCGTGCAGAATGCATTAGTCCATCTTTGCATTCACCAGCGGGAGCGTCATTATTTTTCGCCATTATTGTTTGTTATTGCTTTCCCTTCTGCACATCAAATTTAAGGATCGGAAAGGGGGCACAGGCAAGATGGAAGGTGAGAATGAATTAAGCCATTGTGATAAGAAGCCTGCGTGGAGGTGGTACAGAGATGACGTGCAGATATATGAATATAGAGCTTATTTTTCTGGTCCATGTTATTGTCAACTTACGCAAGTTGGCTTTATTTTGCAGTTCGGCAACTGATATTTTTAGTAATAGTTATGAAAGTTGTTAATGACACTATGATATTAAAATAGTCTTTTTGTGGTTTTTAGGCTAGTAATTTTTTTTTGTGATCTTTTTATACAGCACATAGAGTGTAGACAGTATTTAAAGTATTATTTATTTTATTTTAAAATATAATATAAATTTGTTATTGTTTGGCCATTATTTTACAGTCATTCTTTTTAATTAATTAATTTATTAATTGAATGTATATATCAGTAGGCTATATACATCAACACAGAAAACAGTGTTACACCTAAAAACAGCATGATTAACATTAAGGCCGGTCTAATTTAGATACAGCTTCACATTTTTGTTTGCATGTGGTTTTACGGGATTGTATTGAATACGCTTTTTTAATGTTCATTTATTGTTTAATCCATATTCCTCTGCCCTTTAGAGGAAAAGTAAAAGGCGCTCTCCGTCGTAAAAGCGCTTTTTCGTGTTCTTCAGAGGAAAACTCCAAGTTAAGAGTGGCATGAAAATTGTGCTGCTTGATGAATTATGTAGCCTAGTTTTCTTTTTCTGCGCTTTTGATGAGAAGCACAGAGAAACGTTACTTTAGCAGGCACGACGGGGCCACCCGGAAATGCCTCTGACACTTAAAAAAAAAAAAAAAAAAAAAAAAAAAGTTTGTGATTAAAATGAAGCAAAAGGGACGTTCCACATAAGCATCAGAGATCTGTCATGCCTCCATTCTCAACAGGTCCCATAACGCCATCATCATCATAAGTGATGCTGTGCTCCGGTGTTGCGTCTGCTAATTGTCCTCAACACAAATGAAACGGTGATATGTTGATTTGCACAAAAAGCAGAACAGATCTCTCGGTAGAGCTTTCTGTTGAAAAGAGCAGATGCTGTAGGGCTTGTATTTATGAGAATGGGAAATAGCATGCTCTAAAAAGCTGTGTTGACATTGTGTAGATAGAAGTGGCGTGAAACCAAAACAGCAAAAAGTATATTTTGCGCTCATTAATATAAATTTGAAGGCCATTTTTAAATTAGGCATCTTGTTGTTGGCAATTGTAGTGATTAATTTTGTTTATAAAGGGGTGCCTGGGTGTCTAGAAGCATTTCCGAGCGCTATATAACCCTTATATAATAGTCTTTTGTGTTTGTGGGTTACCTGTGGTACAAGGCCGTTATGTATTGTACATTAGGGTCATCTGTAGATGTTTGTCTGGTTGCCAGATTCTGATTCATTTTTAATGCTACAGTACTTCCTCTTATGTTTAACTACCTTTTTTTATTCCAAGATTATATATTTTTGTCTATTTGTTTGTATTAGTACAATAGTTCTTCCTCTACATTTAGTGATTTTTTTTTTTTTTTTTTTTTTTTTTTTTTAAATTCCAATATTGTTTATTTATTTATTCGTTTAGTCTTTTGGTGTTTAATACTTCAGTACTTCCACTACATTTAGTGTCTATTTTTATGATTCACAAGATTATTTATTTAATTGTTTGTTTGTTGTTTTAGTCCTTTGGTGTTTAGTACTACAGTACTTCCTCTACGTTTAGTGTCTATTTTTTGTTTCTAATATTTTTTATTTGTTTGTTTGTTTGTTTTAGTATTTTGGTGTTTAATGCTACAGTACTTCCTCTATGTTAAGTGTCTATTTTTTGGTTCCAATTATATTTGTTTGTTTATTTGTTTGTTTGCTTGTTATTTTAATCTTTTGGTGTGCAATACTACGGTACTTCCTCTTCGTATAGTGTCCAATTTTTGTTTATTTATCTATTAATTTGCTTGTTTGTTTGTTGTAGTCTTCTGCTGTTTAATACTACAGTACTTCCTCTACGTTTAGTGTCCATTTTTTGTTTCGGTATTATTTATTTGTTTGTTTGTTTGTTTGTTTGTTTTTTTAGTCTATTGGTGTTTAATACTACAGTACTTCCTCTACGTTTAGTGTCCATTTTTTGTTTCCAAGATTATTTATTTGTTTGTTTGTTTGTTTGTTTTAGTCTACTGAAGTGAAATACTACAATACTTCCTCTATGTATAGTGTCCAATTTTTGTTTATTTATCTATTAATTTGCTTGTTTGTTTGTTGTAGTCTTCTGCTGTGTGATACTACAGTACTTCCTCTACGTTTAGTGTCCATTTTTTGTTTCCAAGATTATTTATTTGTTTGTTTGTTTGTTTTGTTGTTTTAGTCTTTTGGTGTTTAATACTATAGTACTTCCTCTATGTTTAGTGTCAATTTTTTTGTTCCCAAGTTTATTTATTTATTTATTTATTTATTTATTTGTTTGTTTGTTTGTTTGTTTGTTGTAGTCTTTTGGTGTTTAATACTACAGGGTGTCCTGTACGTTTAGAGTCAATATTTTTGCTTTCAAGTTTATTTATTTTTGTTTGTTTGTTTGTTTGTTGTTTTACTCTTTTAGTGTTTACTATTACAGTAGTTCTTCTACGTTTAATCTCCATTTTTTTGTTTCTAAGTTGTATTTATTTATTATTTTTTTTAGTTGTTTGTTTGTTTTTTGATTTAGTCTTTTGGTGTTTAATTCTGCAGTGCTTCCTTTAAGTGTTTCGTTTTTGGTTTGTGTCTTTTTTCGGTTGTGTTTTAGTTTTAACCTTTTTTTTTTTTTTTTTTTTTTTTTTTATTAGGTCAGTGTGTTGTCATGTTAATTTTAGTCAGGTTAATTCAATAGTATCTGATCTTAGTCTATAGAAATATTTTAGTTGGCATGAAAATACAAATGTTTAGACATGTTTGGACATGTTTAAGTACATTCTTCTGGTAATAACTTTTTTACAACTTGGCAACATTACTTGCATTTGGCGTTTTTGCCTTTAAATTAGGATAGGACAGTACATGAGACAGGAAGTGAGTGGGAGAGAAAGAGGGGGAAGTCTGCGAACCGGGACTTGGAACTCGGAAAGCCCGAAGCGCAACAATGCTACATGTTAGCGCCACCCACGAGGGTATTGCCACCATCATTTTGACTATTATTTATTTGAAACAATCATATTCTTTTATTTTTTTCTTTTAAACCACTTAATGCAATATATTGTGCTATTTCCATCATATTTTTATCAACAGAATGATTCAGTTAAAATGATTATGATACATAGATTTAGTGACAGAAACCCTTTGTTAACAGCCATATTCGCTGTCATTTTTGTTGAGGAGAATAATGCTAATTAGATTCACTGGTTTCCCTCAAGACCTTTCAAAACTGGCTCGAGCTTGGGATTTACGATTGTAGATCTCTTGATCATTATATACCAAGACATCCAGAAGATTGAGAATTCCTCCTTGAACAGTTGTTAGTGTCAGAGATGCAGGACTGTATTGCTGTGCCTGGTGAACGGACCTCAGTGATGTGGAGAAGCGGAGCTTTGATCAAGTGTGGTTCGGCACTGAGTGCTTTCGGCCCTTTCCTCCCTTGACTGCTATATAACTGTACGCATACACAGAGAGAGAGATGAGATGAGATGAGAGATCTGTTCTGGTCCCATACTCTCTGATTCAGCTTGTCCTGCTCTGGTGCTCAGCAGTTGCAGACGGATTCCTCCGGGAACGCTCGGTGCAATAAAGAACAAAAGAGCCGAGCAGAGTTATCGCACTATGCTGCGTCTGGGCCAGGCAAAACCGCATGTATTTTTAATGTGCTGCAAATAAGAAATACAGCCTAGTTTTTTCTCGCTCTCTCTGTCTCGCTGGCTAATAAAGAGTCTTATCATTACCCACAAGACTTGGTTCAATTTAACGCCGAGCTTTGCTGACATGAGATGGGTTCTCCCTGATATTTTCAGCCTTCAGCAATTTCGCAAGGCGCTTTGTGAGAGTGCGTACAGCCCGTTGCTTACTGTACTAATGACTTCACCCTAAAATTTTGGGCTGACTGGCAGACCTAGTTAAGCGGTCTTGTGAAGTGGAAAGTCCAGTGTGTGTGTAAACTGAAAGGCGATTCACCTATCATCCTTATTTTAAGCTCATTTTCACATGGCTGAGCATTTGAAGTGAATTCACCACTGCTGTAACTAGCTCCAACACTTTCAGAATATTAAAACTTGAATGTACTCTGTGGCATCCTGTTTTTAGCCTGCTTAATCCTAAAAAGCCAGTAATGTTAGCTTGATACTGGCATGTTCCGTATGTCTGGCTGCTAAGTATAGCAGTTTTGTTTCTTCTGTTTTATTATATTTTAATCTCTTTATTGAAGGGTTGTAATCATCTTCCATATTTTATTTATTATTATTTTATTTTATTTTATTTTATTTTATTAAAGGGTAGTACTTATCCATATTTTATTTATTTTATTTTATTTTATTTTGTTTTATTTTATTTGTCTCTTTATTGAACGGTTGTACTTATTGTCCATGTTTTGTTTTGTTTTGTTTTGTTTTGTTTTGTTTTATTTTATTTTAATCTCTTTATTGAAGGGTTGTACTTATCATCCATATTTTATTTTATTTTATTTTATTTTATTTTATTTTATTTTATTTTATTTTATTTTATTTTATTTTATTCTCTTTAGTGGACGGTTTTACTTTTTATTTTATTTATTTTTATTTTATTTTATTTTAATTTATTTTATTCTCTTTATTGAAGGGTTTTACTTTTTATTTTATTTTATTTATTTATATTTTATTTTATTTTATTTTTTTATTCTCTTTATTGATTGGTTGTACTTATTATATTATATTATATTATATTATATTATATTATTTTATTTTATTTTATTTTATTTTATTTTATTTTATTTTATCAGGAAGTCCCAGTGAGATAAAAACAAAGAAACAAAATTTAATTCCAGTGTAATTATATAATATTTTGAAAATTGAAGATGCCTAACCAAAACTTCAGATTACGTCTGTAGGACATCCTGTACTTTCTGCCTACTTTAAGATGCCTCACATAAAGACCTCAGCCAAAAGAACAAAACATAATTGACTAAATATAATAACTAAACAAATGTGAAGGATAATTAAAATACGGCTGAATACTGTCAGCCCACTGAAAACTGACATATTCCAGTATTTTGTTGTCTTTATTTTTTGGAGTCTGCTAAAAGTTTTTATGCGTGTGTGTCGTCTGTGATGTATTAAGACAGAATATTAAAACTTTAATGTACTCTGTGGCATCCTGTTTTTAGCCTGCTTAATCATAAAAAGCCAGTAATTTTAGCTTGATACTGGCATGTTCGGCATGTCTGGCTGCTAAGTATAGCAATTTCGTTTCTCCCGTCAACACGCTTCTATTTGTACTCGGCTTTAATTTTGCAGGAAGGCCAAACACTTTGAGGAAAATTATATCGCGGTTTTGAACTTGGCATCATAAATGTGAAAAAACTGCAGATTTGGTGTGCATCTAAAAGCAAACTCCAGAAAAAAAGAGGGAATAAAACCAGGCAGGAAAATCAAGTTGTTTTCCAGTGAAGCATTTTAGCTCGGTTCATTTGAGGTCTTGGCAGATCATTTTTTCGTTTAGCCTCAGGTTAATGCAGACTGTGCTTGCTTTACTCTCGCATCTTCATTCTGTATGCCAGACAGAGTTAGTCAGTTAATCACATATTCTGATATTGTTGTGCAGCTGAGAAGAATATGGATGAAATTGAAAAGTTCTGGAAGCTGGCAGGTTTAAGAGATTAATTAAGAAATGCAGAGTATTTTGGCAGGTTGATGCTGTGCTTTTGCATGTTAATAATGTAAATTCATACGTTTTCTCATTAGATCAGGTTGTACATTGTGAATTCTTAAAAGATAATGTTTTCAAATGGAACACTAAATCTATGGTCATTAGTTAAGTTTTGGAGAACCAAGCAGACTGAACAGATTTCTGTTGGTCAACACAAATGTGACACTGGACCACAAAAGTTGCACAGGTATATTTGTAGTAATAGCCAAAAACACACTGTATGGGTCAAAATGGTACATTTTTCTTTTATGTCAAAAATCATTAGGTTATTAAGTGAAGATCATATTCCAAGAAGATATTTTGTAACTTTCCTACCGTAAATATATCAAAACATAATTTTTGATTAGTAATATGCATTACTAAGAACTCACCCAGGGTTTGAAGGGTTGTACTTATCTTTATTTTATTTTATTTTATTGAAGGGTTGTACTTATCGTCCATTTTTATTTTATTTTACTTTATTTTATTTTATTTTATTTTATTTTATTTTATTTTATTTTATTTTATTTATTTTTGTCTCTTGTTATTGTACTTATCGGCCATATTTTATTTAAAAAAAAATTAATTTATTTTATTTTGTCTCTTTATTAAAGGGTAGTACTTATCCATTTTTTTTTATTTATTTTATTTTATTTTATTTTAGTCTCTTCATTGAAGGGTTGTAGTTATTGTGCATATTTTATTTTATTTTATTGAAGGGTTGTACTTATCATCCATATTTTATTTTATTTTATTTTATTTTATTTTATTTTTTTTATTTTATTTTATTTTTATTAAAGGGTTGTACTTACCAGCCATATTTTATTTATGTTTTGATTTGTTTTATTTATTTTAGTCTTTTTATTAAAGGGTTGTACTTATCAGCCATATTTTATTTACATTTTTTATATATTTATTTTATTTTGTCTCTTTATTAAAGGGTAGTACTTACCAATTTTTTAATTTTATTTTATTTTAGTCTCTTTATTGAAGGGTTGTACTTATTGTCCATATTTTATTTTATTTTATTTTATTTTATTTTATTTTATTTTATTTTATTTTATTTTATTTTATTTTATTTTATTTTATTTTCTTTATTAAAGGGCTGTACTTATCAGCCATGTTTTGTTTACATTTTTTAGTTTATTTCATTTTAGTCTCTTTACTGAAGGGTTGTGCTTATTGTCCATATTTATTTTTTAATTTTTTTTTCATTGAAGGGTTGTACTTATCATCCATATTTAATTTATTTTATTTTATTTTATTTTATTTTATTTTATTTTAATTTTTTTTTTTTTAAAGGGTTGTACTTATCAGCCATATTTTATTTACGTTTTAATTTATTTTATTTTATTTTATTTATTTTTGTCTCTTTTAAAGGGTTGTACTTATCAGCCATATTCTATTTACATTTTTTTTATTTATTTTATTTTGTCTCTGTATTAAAGGGTAGTACTTATCCTTTTTTTTTGTCTCTTTGTTGAAGGGTAATACTCATTGTCCTTATTTTATTTTATTTTATTTTATTTTATTTTATTTTATTTTTTTTTATTTTTTAATGTATTTATCGGTGTATCAGTGTACTTCAAGATGCCTTACGTAAAGACCTCAGCTAAATGACTAAACATAATTGACTAAATATAATAGCTGAACAAATATGAAGGATAATTGAAATACAGCTGAATACTTAAGTGTGAGCCCACTGTAAACTGACATATTCCAGTATCTGTTGAATGTCTTAATTTTGTTGCATGTGTGTTGTCTGTGATTGTATTAACACAGAGTGTTTCTCTTTATCTCTGGTGTGGTTTTTTTTTTTTTTTTTTTTTTCTTTTTCTTTTCTGAGGTACATGCGCTATTTCCCTATGGGCCCGACAGGAAAGTGTGAGCAGCTTTTAGCTGCTTGGTATCAACCTTGAGTGCAAAAGGAAAAACACAGGAAAGATGCAATTGTGTGTGTGGAAGTGTGGGAATGTGCGAGGATGCCGTCACCGTGGAGGCCGGCGTCTGTGTTGTTTTCTGACACTAACTAATGACCAGCACAATCTTAGTGTTTCTGTATTGTTAGATTTACGAGCTTAGCGGGACGCCTACCGCTGTGAGTCCTACCGGCCCTCGTCAGTTCTTTAAGAGAGAGCAGGAAGCTTTGACTGGGATTTATGACCCGAACAAGACAGAAAAAAAACTTGCACCATGTACAGACAGAGCTTTGTTTTTTGTCTATTGAGCGTTGTTGTCTTATCAAGGGTGGACACCCAGCAGCGCAAAGGTCTAGGATGACACAGGAAGTAGCACATGTTGTCTTCCTGTCTCCTTTCCTGCACCAAGATGGCCGTGTAGGTGGTATTTTTTCTTTTTTTTTCTTATATACAGAACAAGACAGACAGGAAGCTAATGTGTTTTATGATTAATCACTCTATCAAACTGCAATATGGCATGATTATGCCTCTGGTGTAGATTTCTGTTTAGATTTTAAGTGTGGCCTGTTCGGACTCAAGTTCCTGTCACTTTGGATCATACTGCAAGTAGCCAGTTCTAAAGCTCAGCAGCGCTGAGATATTTTTCAGAAAGTGCACACGTATTCTCTTTTGCTTTTTCGCAGCAGCTGTTCTCCATTTGTTCTCCTGCTCGCTGTCTTATGATAAGAGATTGCTGAGGAAAAGTCCCCATCCATTTTGAGGATTTTAATGTCTCCCTTGATATCGGTTGCTGAGGGGTTAGTCTTGTTGTCGATCTCAGTGGAGGTAGCAGGGTTTTTTTCATGCTTACCTAGACGCTTATGCTCTGAGAAAAAAGAGCAGGAGCGAGGGAAAGAGAGATCAAAAGAATCCCACAGAGAGACTTGCTCCACAAAGGGAAAGAAACATTTAAGAAAGTAAAAATAAAAGGCCCTCGTGGGTCATTATTCTCAACTTTCTCGGCGTCCCCACTGGGATGAGAGATGCCGTGCTGTCGTTGTTGGGAAAGCTCAGACAGAAGCGCAATCGCACTATTAGGACCTTTCTTTGCTGTTAAAATGCTGGTGCGTCACTTAGCATTTGTTCTGAGCTGTGCAGATTTAATATATAATATTAATCTATATTATTTGTTTTTATAAAAAAATGTAATGTGCAGTTTTTAAATGGAAACTGTTATTTGGCTTCATGTATATGTGTATCAATGCATATTATAATTTAGATTGGAATGCATGTTTTGTGACATACCTGTAATATTTTGTTATTATTTGGGCTTAAAAAATTATACATTTTTTAAAAATCATAATCAGTTGTTATTTTATTTTATTTTATTTTATTATGTTTTTATGTTATATTTTGTACAATAAAATAAATATATTTTAATTATACAACATTCTTTTAAAAATCAAAATCAGTTGTTAGTTACATATTTTTTATTTTATTTTATTTTAGGCTTTTTTTTTCAATTAACAGTTGATTATGATAAAAAAAAAAAACAAGTTGTATAATTAAAAAAGCCCAAAATAAAATAAAACAAAATAAAATAAAATATGTAACTAACAGTTGATTATTTATTTTTTTAAAAAGTTGTATAGTTACATATTTTATTTTATTTTATTTTATTTTATTTTTTTATTTTATTTTATTTTATTTTATTTTATTTTATTTTATTTATAATGCATCACCACTTGTAGAATAGTAAAAAACGCTCCTGTGCGGCTGATGGCCCTCTTAAGTAGAGAGGAGTGGAATATAGTTTTACTCCGTCTGTTTTTAGCACTCTTATCCGGGCGTCGGGAGGGATTTCTTAGACTGGCCACTGACCCCACTGCACTATCGGAGATCAGAAACATGGCATCAAAGAAACGCCCGGGCCCCAGCCGCGTCTGCTTAAACTCACCACAGCAACTCTACGTGTAGCCCACTCGGCTCTGACAGAAAACACGCAGCCTGGGCGTTTAGCGTTCAATAGCGTTCATTTAGGAGTGTAATGATAGCATTCTGCAGTGTGGCTACCAGCTCACTGGTGCCTCAAACCTCTATTCAGTGCAAACGTCTGGCTTTGGAGTGTTCTTGACCTTCAGGTTCTACATCTCCGTTGGCTCTCATCTGAATGATAGTGCGCGCCACATTGAGCTAAAGTGCTTCTTTTCAACGTATTCCTTAATGTAGACTCTCATGTTGTTTTTCTCTCTTTTGTTTCCTCTACAGCAAACTCTTCTCTGCTCGGCGGTGGAGGAGGTAAGTGTGTCTTATCTTACTACATTTTCATTGTAATGTCATTTTGAGATGTTAGGTGGTTTCTCCATGAATTCGACAGCGGGGAACGCATCGAAATCTGAAATATGAGGTGTCCAACCATGTCTGTGCTTGCCCATGTGGGCGGTTAATGCAGCAACACTACCCAGGCCCTCATTTGGAAACATTTCTGCACACATTTTGACATGATTGAAGTAATTACACAAAACACAAGACATGACAGAAGGAGTAAAGACGTGTCGGGGTGTGGGGTCGGGAATCAACCCAATTACAACCGGAATTTTGATCCACCTCACTTTTACGGAGGAATCCGTTTAGTCCCGGGATAATGAATGTAGGTCAGTCGTGTGCCCCTTTTCGCACGATCCATTGTTTATCCATCTGCGCCACGATGTCAGGGAGGGTCCTTCTCCCCTGCCACATCTCGGGTGCCGACCACGCTTGATTGGGTCCCTCGTGAGGAAGCGATTACCACTCGTGATACACTATCCGTCTCACATCACACTCTCCTTAGTGCGGCTCTTATGTTATCTGATGTGTGCTAAAAGCCCCCGAAACCCCCGTCTTTCTTCATCGTAGCTCTAGAATAGACCCTTATCAGCCACTGTGACCGATTTCCCTGATTGAAGAAGTGGCGAACAAAAAAAAACAGGCTGATTAAGGCCAGAGGTCACACGTCTGTGACAAAACTACTTACCACAGCACTTGTCAGTGAATCGCTGTGACCCCCACGACTGGGAGTCAAACGTTCCTGCGGTCCCGCGCTTTATTGGCACCTCGTTGTATGTCATCATGGTCCTTTTATTGATTTGTCACGATGCAAAACGTCTCGAGGGCAATTTGGTTTCTTCATTATTTCGCCGTAATTGGCTTTTGATATCGGTGCGCGCCCTCACGCGTGTGTAAGGGAGACTATTAGAGGATGTTCATCGGCTGCTGCAGGTGAACGAAGGCTGATGTTACGCTGTGGGAATATTTTTTTGTACCTGAAAAAGATCTCTGAAAGGAAATATGCCTGTTAGCATTGCATCTGGAGGTGTTTTTTCCCAAACCTGTCAGCCTACGAACAAAACTCACATCCCTGATTAAAAAAACAGCTTATTGTCGAGCACTGAAGGGAGTTTAATCAAAGCCTGTATCAAGAGCATTGTCTCCCCTAATTGTCATCCCCAGATGCCAGCGCTGGAAAACCAATTAACCCGTAACTATAAGACATTTGGTTTAGTG
The DNA here is from genome assembly GCF_022985175.1 of Labeo rohita. Classification (NCBI taxonomy): domain Eukaryota; kingdom Metazoa; phylum Chordata; class Actinopteri; order Cypriniformes; family Cyprinidae; genus Labeo; species Labeo rohita. Next base: position 23,890,338 of record NC_066881.1, read on the forward strand.
TCAAAGAGGAAAACAAAAATGCTAATGCAAGGTTGGCAACATAAGAAAACGCATGCTAAATTTTGAAAGCGGGAACGGACTGATGGAGATTTTAGGCTTTGTTCACACTGTACTCAAATTCAGTTTGAATTTGTGTTTGCAATGCTGCACATATGAAGTGAACAATGTATTCTAGAGTTCAACTACTGTTTTAGATACACAACATATCAGCAATCCGTCATCTCATTCGATATTAGATATATATCAGCCAATAATGGATATTTAGCAAACACATTTTCTCCTATTTTTACTTTAATATTACTTTTGTGGTCATTTAACACCAGTTTGGACTCATAAGATTTTTAAAAAATGTTTTTAACTGCAATAATGTTGCAGTTTTAAAGAACTGTTATCTATGTACACTACCAGTCAAAAGTGTTTGAACAGTAAGGTTTTTAATGTTTTTTTTAAAGAAATCTCTTCTGCTCACCAAGCCTGCTTTTATTTGATCCAAAATACAGCAAAAACATACTTCTTTTTATTTGAATATATTTTAAAATGTAATTTATTCCTGTGATCTCAAAGCTGAATTTTTAGCATCATTACTCCAGTCTTCAGTGTCACATGATCCTTCAGAAATCATTCTAATATACTCATTTTGTATTATTATTATCAATATTTAAAACAGTTGAGTAGATTTTTTTTTTTTCAGGATTCTTTGATGAATAGAAAGATCCAAAGATCAGCATTTATTTGAAATTAAAAGCTTTTGTAGCATTATACACTATACCATTCAAAAGTTTGGAATCAGTATAATTTTTTTGTTTGTTTGTTTTTTGTGAAATAAATTATAGAAATTAACTTTTATTTAGCAAGGATGCTTTAAATTGATCAAACGTGATAAAGACATTTATAATGTTTCAAAAGATTTTTTTTTAGACAAATGCTGTTCTTCTGAACTTTCTATTCATCAAAGAAACCTGAAAAAAATTCTGCTCCGCTGTTTTTAACATCATAATAATAATAATAAAAATAATAGTACATGTTTTTTGAGCTGAGCAGCAAATTAGAATATTAGAATGATTTCTGAAGGATCATGTGACTGGAATAATGATGATTAAAAATGCAACTTTGAAATCATAGGAATAAATTACATTTTAAAATATATTCAGGTAGAAAACAGTTAAAAAAATAGTAAAAATATGTCAGGTTTTTTTTTTTTTTTTTTTTTTTTTTTTACTTTTTTGCTGTACTTTGGATCAAATAAATGCAGGCTTGGAGGCTTGGTGAGCAGAAGAGATTTCTTTATGTACTATAATTTAAAATGTAATTTATTCCTGTGATGCCAAAACTGAATTTTCAGTGTTCAGTGTCACATGATCCTTCAGAAATTATTCTTAGTAATCTAGTGCTTACAAAACATTTCTTATTATTATCAAAATTGAAAACATTTGTGCTGCTTAATATTTTTCAATATTCTTTGGTTAACAAAGTTCGAAGAGCAGGATTTATATGAATTTGAAATCTTCAATAACATATATGTCTGTATTATGTTGTTTTAAATGTTGTGACTGTCAGTTTTGATCAATTTAATGGATCCTTGCTGAGTAAAAGTATTAAAGTTGTGAATCTTAAAAACAACAAAACATGAAATCGGTAGTTGTAAATGCTACACGTGCATTTAATACAGGGCTATTAATTATTAGTGTTTTAAAAGAGTGTTAAATGACAACAAAAGTAATATCAAAGTAAAAATGGGAGAAATGTGCCTGCTAAATATCCATTAATAGCTGATGTATATCTAATATTAAAGGAGAACTCCACTTCCAGAACAACAATTTACAAATAATGTACTCACCCCCTTGTCATCTAGGATGTTCATGTCTTTCTGTCTTCAGGAAAACATTTTTTGAGGAAAACATTTCAGGATTTTTCTTCATATAATGGACTTGATTGGTGCCCCGATTTTGAACTTGCAAAATGTAGTTTAAATGCAGCTTCAAAGGGCTCTAAACGATCCCAGCTGAGGAAGAAGGGTCTTATCTAGTGAAACGATTGGTCATTTTTTTTGGAAAATAAAAATTTGTATACTTTTTAAGCACAAAAGCTCGTGTAGCACAGGATCTGGGATGCACGTTCATGTACTATTGAATCACGTCGAAAGGTCATGCGGAACGTAGGCGGAACTACAAACCCAGTGTTTACAAAGCGGACACGCAAAGACTGAGAAAGTGCAAGTAAGTCAAACGCTGTTTACAAACAAAAAGCTACAACGATGTCGGATGATTCTGAAGTTGTAGGAGAAAATAACATGGAGTTTTTTGACATACTCTACCTTTTTGAGCCAGAGTACACAGACGATGAACTTAGACGTGATTCGTAGTAGTGATGGGAAGTTTGGATCATTTTACTGACTCGGACCTTTGAGTCTCGTTCAGCAAAATGAACAAATCTTTTTTGAGTCATTTTGTTCATTTCGTTCATTTTAGCAAAATATAATTAAAATGTTACGTGTTACTTCCCTAACACATCTACTGCTTACACAAACGTTGATCACACTACAAACAAGACAAAACTGTAATGCTATAAGAAACAGAAAAGATTAATTCATTGTTTACCTGGGTCTTTAGTCTATGATTAGAAAGTGCTTAAGTATACAAATTTTTATTTTTCGAAAAAAGTGACTGATCATTTCGCTAGATAAGACCTTCTTCCTTGGCTGGGATCGTTTAGAGCCCTTGGAAGTTGCATTTAAACTACATTTTAGAATTTCAAAATCTGGGCACCAATCAAGTCCATTATATGAAGAAAAATCCTGAAATGTTTTCCTCAAAAACCATAATTTCTTTACAACTGAGGACAGAAAGACATGAACATCTTGGATGACAAGGGGGTGAGTATGTTATTTGTAAATTGTTCTGGAGGTGGAGCTCTTTTTTGTGATGATAAAAAATCTATTTGCTGATATATTGTGCATTCCTATCTAAAAGAGCATTTGAACACTGCTCTAGAATACATTGTGTACTTCTTATGTGCAGCATTGCAAAAAAAGAAAAAAAAATGCCTTGAAATCTGAGCTGATCTTTTTTTTCCCCCTGGTGGTCAAACTACAAAAATGAAACTAATTTGAGTAGGATGCACCAAAAATTCTGAATTTCCCTGCCTTGCTGAACAAAGCCGAGTGTAATCCTTTGGCAATAATTGCAAAACCAAAGCAAAAGCAGACTGACATGAGCAAAGCTCATTCTATGGTTTGAATGATGATCCAGGTAGCAAGAGTTCTTTGGCTTTTATCTTTCAGAGACTTCAATCTAAGTCGACTTTCTCCCATTTTTTTAATCTGCCTCTCCTGTTTCGGCCGAGACAAAGCTCTTCATTTCTTTCTCACTCTCTCCATTCTAAAAAAAAAAAAATCTTGTATGTCCTGGGTGGCTTTATCTCTTGACCCTTCCATATCAGCAGTGGGGTGGCAGATACACAAACCTGTTTTCTTTTCTCCCCCTTTCCTACTGCCTATCGTTTATCGAGGTGAGGACCTCCATCTGTGACGAGTTCATCGCATTCGCTACTCTTCAGAAAGAAAGACGTAGGCTTCCTCTTATCTGGAAGGTTTTCCCTGCTCTTGTTTTGCTTTCTAATGACCTAAGATCTGGCAGACTTTCTAACGTAAATAGAAGGGAAAGTTTCTACTGTATGGAGCTTTGAACTCGGGGTGGGGCAAAAGGTCACGGTCATTTAATTGTTCTTGTAAACCGTTTTGGTGTTTTACACTTTAGCGTACCAGCATTCCACCCAGTTTTGGACTCTCACAGGGTTTCATAGCTGCGGTCGAGTGGTTTCCTGTAGTCGAGCCGCAAATGCAACACACAACAAACTCAATCAAAATAAAATTGGTGTGGTCAGCAAAGCACGTTATTTAGTTCCCACTTGCAATGGGCATGTTGAAATCGTGTGTTTCTCCTTAATCTAAATGATCTCTGGTTAACATAAGTGGTCATAATAAAACAAAACAGACAAACAGAAAACAGATTGTGTTTTTCAATTAGAAGATCCCTTAACTTCACAACCGATCGCAATATCTTGACGTTTGCTTTCTAGTAAATTAAGCAGTTCGAGATGCATCTGGTTGTATAAACTGTTTGTTGTTATTTGGTGGCTGGGTGTTGATGGAGTTCTGATGGACTACGTCTGATATAAACAAGTCCTGATGTCTTTCAGTCTGCTTTTTGGTGTAGAACGTGATGATTTTGCTTTTTACTTGGTTATGAATCTTCAGTAGTGGAGAGAACTTTGATGTCTTCATCCAGAGGGGATGGTGGCTCGTTTACATTCTGACTGCAGTGATTTTGCCCGTTTGGCACTGAGGTTTCAATTAGACCACCCAGACAAATCACAGCATTTTTGGTGACGTTTCATCCTTGTAAAGTTGTGTGAAACCAGAGTATGTGAGTGGAGTAGAAGTGACCCCATAGCAGTTACCCTTAAATGCCAGAATGTCTGCTTGTATGATTTAATTACATTATATTGTGCTGTTTTGAATAAAATATACATTTAAAAAAAAAAAAAATGTATCATCAAATGTTTCCAAATGTGCGTATGACCGTAATGTGGTCCAGTGAAGTTCCCAATTCTCCTTGCTGGAATAAGGACATGTCATGTTCCATACTTGAATTATGTCTCCTTATTCCGAGCTATGGAGCAGTAGGTCGCTTGACCTTGCAAAAAGCAATTAAGACCGTGTGTGTGTTGCCAGCAACATCCGTTAGCCTGCGGGCATTAATCGTTGTATTTTTTGGGGGGTGAAAGTGACTCCATTGACAGAACACAACCATTGAATAGCTTTTTAAATTGCTTTTTCACACATTAAAGCAGCCTATTGATACCTGACGGCTTGCACGAGTGCCATGTTGGGATTTGCAAATTCTTAGAGACATTGGATTTATGTGTGGATGTTACTGTTCTGTATGTTTTCCAAATTGGCTGCAAGACACGTACTGTATAGAGCTTCTATTTTGGTCTTATTCAGCTCATGTAATTATTGTTTCATCACATATATCTCCATGGAGCCTATACCAGCTATACATTCAGCTTCATTTCAAAGATTATGTTTTTACAATGTGATCACAACTGAAGGGTTTGCTCTAGTTAGATTTTAGACAGTTTAAGCAAATCTCAGTGTGCAGTGTGTTCACAGCCTACTGTGGTTGACCAAAGGATCATTGGGGTTTTTGTAAAAAAAAATAAAAAAATAGTTGATTGATTGATTTATTTTATTTTAGAATATGAAAATATCTAAAAATGGTTAATTCATTACTTTTTCCAAGATTTCATTCATGATTAAAAAAAAAAAAGTAGTTGGTATCATGAAAAAATATGGGACAATACTTTTAAAACATTAATATTTGTGGGTTAATTCCTAAGACATAAAAAAATACGTTGAGTGTGTGTGTGTGTGTGTTTTTTATTGCTATTATTATTATTTTTGAATATGACAATATCTAAAAATGGTTAATTCATTACTTTTTCCAAGATTTCATTCATGATTAAAAAAAAAAATGAAAAAGTTTACATTATATTAGTTAATGAATTTGGTATCATTAAAAAATGCGACAGTACTTTTACAGCATTAATATTTCTACGTTAATTCCTAAAAAAAAAAAAAAAAATGCGTTGAATGTGTTTTTTTTGTTTGTTTGTTTGTTTTTTTGGAATATGAAAATATCTAAAAATATTATTAGTTAATGCATTTGGTATCATAAAAAAAATATGGGACAATACTTACGGAATATACAGAAATATTCATTACAGAATGAATATTTCTAGGTTAATTTCTACATTCTACACTAATTAATAATAATAAAAATAAAACATTAATGTGTTACAGCCATGAATTAATAATAAACATACAAGTGTATTTATAAATGTCAAATAATGCAGATAAATAAATGTTATAATAAAAAAGGTTGGTCTTTGTTTGTTCATGATACCAACTGCGTTAAATGTTAAAGGGATAGTTCACCAAAAAAATGAAAATTATCCCTTTATTTACTCACCCTCAAGCCATCCTAGGTGTATATGACTTTCAGACGAATACAGTCTGAGTTATATTAAAAAATGTCCTGGCTCTTCCAGGCTTTATAATGGCAGTGAATGGCTGTTGAGTTTTTTCCAATAAAGAAAGACATTTTTAATATCCGATTGTATCCGTCTGAAAGATGATGTTATACACCTAGCATGACTTGAAGGTGAGTAAATCATAGGGTAATTTTCATTTTTGGGTGAGCCATCCCTTTAACAAATTGAATCTTTTGTGAATAAATATTTGTATGTGGTTGAATTTACCTCGCCTGAATGTGAAATGGAAAACCTAGAGTGGATTTGAGCAAGTGATTACATAATTCTTTCTGTGTGGAAAGGAAAATGCTTGCATTACTTTGTCGTCCAGCCATCCAGTCTCTCTCCATACGAGTATCACTTTCAGAGGGCAGTTTAGACCATACACATTCGTAAACACATTCCCTTCAGTGTTTTGATCTGCTGCTGAATGCAGCCAGTCTTCTGTTTTTCAGTTTGCAGGGGTGAAAGTGAGAGCGGCCTCTCTCTTTCATCTCACCGGATGTCTCTCTCATATCAAATCAACATGATTTCACTGTTTCATCCTTGTGTGCTCGCGTGAACCTCTGCACAATTCATCCATCCTTTCATCTTTGCACCTAATACAGAACATCATGAATCACACTTCATCTTCAGGTTTCCTCAGTTTTGCTTAGTAGCTAATACATCATCAGTGCTTAAAACGGTTTCATCCACGCACCTGCTGCGAGACAGCTTTTATCCATGTTGGGCTTGCTGGAACAAAAGCACCACACCTGCCACTTTAGCTACGACCACATCCATGCTCCAATTAAAGCTTGAAATGATGCAAAACCCATCCTTTTGTCCCAACTCTTACCAAAACATCCTCCACATGCGGCTGTCAAAAGGCGAACGGCAGCATGTGGATACATCTAATGGATCTCAACAAGGCCATTTTACTCTTTGATAGAGATGCTTGTTACACAAGCACATGAATGTGTATTCTTCTGAAGGGGAGAGTTTTACCCATAAGCCCTCACTGCGTGCTTGTTCACAGGTTTTTGTAGGAGGATCCTGAAATAGGCTCTGCTATCACACTCTGGCCCAATCAGCAGTGATGGATGGACTAATTGATGGGAAATTATCACACCATTAGTTTTTGGACTACTTCAATGAACCCTATATTTAGATGTGCTGATGTATTATGGTATCTTGGAGAAGGCAGGTTTTTACTTAGATATTTTTTGTTTGTTTGTTGGAACCTTCTAGATGTTTATCAGCAATATATGTGTCTGAAGATGATTTTTAAAAAATTTTTTGAGGCTACTGAACCAAAGGATCTTCTCAGATGAGTAGCAGATTTTATTTATTTTTTTAACCTGGATGATCTACCACTGTTATTTTGCTTTGTGATGGTTGTTCATGAGTCAGCTCATGTCAGTCAGTTAAACTGAGCACTGTTTTCAGAAAAAATCCTCCAGGTCTTGCAGATTCTTCAGTTTTCCAGCATCTTTTGCAGATTTGAACCCTTTCCACGAGTGACTATATGATTGTAAGATCCATCTTTTCACACTGAGGGCAACTGAGGGACTTAAACATAACTGATGCTCCAGAAGGAATACATGATACATTAAGAGCAGGGGGGTGAAACATTTGAACAGGATGACAATGTGCAAATTTTTCTTATTTTGTTGAAATATCATTTTTTCCATTTAGTACTGCCCTTCGGAAGCAACAGAAGATACTTGCATGTTTCCTGGAAGTCAAATTAAGCACAATTTACCTTGATCTTCAAATTGAAAAAGTTTTTACCACCCAGCTCTTAATGCATCGTGTTTCCTTCTGGAGCATCAGTGAATGTTTGAACCTTTTTTAATAGTTGTGTTTGAGTCCCTCAGTTGTCCTCAGTGTGAAAAGATGAATCTCCAAATCGTACAGTCATTCCTGGAAAGGGTTCAAATCTGCAAAACATGCTGGAAAAGTGAATTTTATGCAGAACAGTTTAATTGTTCAGAACAAACAAGGGACAAATGAACAACCATCACAAAACAAAAAACAGTGGTAGATCATCCAGGTAACCACACACAGGACAGTGCTAAATTAAAAAATAACATGCATTTTGTATAAACACTCTTATTTTGTTAAATTATTCACATTTTCACAGATTCTGTAAGGGGTCCCCAAATTTTCACGTGCCGCTGTATACTAGAATGGAAATGGTGTTCTGAGTGTTTTTTCTACTACTACTACTTTTAACATGAGGATTTTTTTTGCGTATTTTATCATCCGCCAGTCAAAAACTTGGAAAATTCTGTCTTAAATTACTCACCCTAATGTCGTTCCAAACCTTTAAGACCTTTGTTCATCTTTGAAACACAAATTAAGATATTTTTAATGAAATCCGCAAGCTTCCTGACCCTGCATAGACAGCAACACAACTACCACGTTCAAGGCCAAGAAAGGTAGTAAGAACATCACTAAAACAGTCCATGTGACATCAGTGGTTCAACCATGTTATGAAGCTGCGAGGATGCTTTTTGGGCACAAGGAAAACAAAAATACCAGCTTTAATTAACAGTTTCTTCTCTTCCGTCTTAGTCTCCGCCGAGTTTTACAAGAGTGTATATGCAGGATCGGAAAGCTCTTGTATTTCATAAAAAATGTCTTAATTTGTGTTCTGAAGATAAAAGAAGGTCTTACGGGTTTGGAACGACATAAGGCTGCGTAATTAATGACAGAATTTTCATTTTTGGGTGAACTGTCCCTTTAATTGCCAAATTTGAGAAATACTTAACAAACTAAATGCACATATATAATTATAAGGATGCGTAAATAAATTGCTTTATTAGCAAATGCCAAGGAAGTTGTTTCCCCCACTCTAATGCATCATAAAGGACACATTAATGCAGGTGCCAAACAAGGTGGCAGGTCTACTGTCACATCTCGGTTAAAGTGCGGGGTCTCTGCCGCCGATGCTGGGCTCAGTGTTCGCATCACTGTTCCCTAGGACTGATGAATCATTCATCTGTGTCTCCACACATAAATCTCCCCACTGTCATCCCATCGCCATCGGCAACCATGTCATTAGTTAGTCAATGGCATCGCTTGGGCTCTGTCTGTGTGCACGATGCCAGGAAAGTGTTTCAACTTTAACCTGCAAATTTCTGTCTGCACACACAAATGAATTACTCCTGAACCCTTTCAATTGGTGAATAAAAAATAAGGATACATTTTTAAAACCACCACTATTTACTGGTTACAGATGCAGGTTTTTTTTTTTTTTTTTGAATGATCCAGCAGTTGGTGGACGTGCAGTATTTAGCTGTTCAGAGTAAATGTCAACAGACACTCCATGACATTCCCGTGCAGCTTAAATCTTCCGGTAAACACCTGAACAAACTACTTCACTAGAGCCCTTCATTCCCATGGGAATAACCCTGTTGGGGCTTGTAAATGGTTTTCCCTTCACACATTCACAGTAAACAGTCGTGATCCCAGGAAATCATGATCCAAGTAATGATGTTTGTGGAGAGCCTGAGTCATTTGTTTAATATACACCAACAGTATACACAGTTGTTTTTGTTTTTCGTCTTATTTCTGATGTTTGGACTTCTGTTGCGCACCCTTTCCATGCTGACGTGTGCATTTAAATCTGTGATTTGCTCTCTTATAAGATACCTGCAACCTCAAGCACACTAGAGGAAAACTGTAACAGCTATCTATAATTTTATCTCTGTTCTTGTGGAGAAAATATCCTCGAGGCAATGTCTACCTCCAGTTTGACCCATGACAACATGTTATTTGAGGAAGAGATCCACAGGACTTCAGGTAATAGGTCTGTGTGACGCATAGATGGGTGTTTTAGCATGTCATTGAGAAACGGGTCGGAAGAAGTTGCGATTATCGTTCCTCTATGACGCATCAGAACAGTCGAGTGCAGGAGTGTGGACGTCCTCCCTCCCCTTCCGCATTATTCTGGGTCAATCGCTGAGATTTCAGACAAAGCCGAACATTCCCTTTCTGAATGTCACTTTAGATTTGGCTCTGAAAACCTCGTGTTTGGTGCTGCGGTCGCTGAGCCTCGCTGGCTTTGCCCACTGGGAGTCATTCTTGTTTGGAGGATGAGTCGCCCTGTCAGTTTACTCATTGGTCAGTTTTTGCGTCCTCTAGCCGTTGGCTGCGGACAAAATGTATCCTGACAGTTTTAGGAGCAGTGAGGAACGGTCCCCACAAGAGCACCATAGTCTCACCAACAGGCCACTTCGCAGACCTAGCATGCTAGTCACCCACAATCCCTTTAACGCTGGTTTGATCTGTCAAATCGATGGCCGCTTTTAATGTCGCAAATGGACTGTTTTGAAAAAAGGCCCAATTGGATTGAATTATATTAGATTGTCTATCACTCCAGAAGGAGTTGGCTTGCAAAAGCATAGCACTTTAGTGACGTTTCACTGAAACTTCAAGTTAAAGTTTTCAACCCAGGGTCATGAAAATACATGCCTCTATATACATTTCTGCAACACCATAATTACATAGTGAATAAGTGAAATGCCCAGAGAGTAGCGCTGAAACACACGTTCAGTATGTGACCATGGCACGTTTTTATTATGTTGGTACAGGCACATATTGCTGCGTAAAAATACGCTGCTTGAGGTACGTTTTGCAGCTGTTCAGAATTAAAATATCCAGGGAGCGTCGCTAAAGGTTAATGCTCTGCCATGTTAGAAATATCCTTTATATCAAACCCAAACCTAAACTTACCAGACAATGTTAACAAATTCAAAGGTGAAATAAAAATGCATTCATTGATGCAGCCATGCTATTTTAACTTTCTTATGTGGATGTGAGCTATTTTGTTGAACTGTATAGTTTCACGGGGTTCATAGGGTATAGTGGGTTTTTTTTTTTCTACTTAGGTGGTCCTCAAGACAAGGGAAAATTAGGCAGAAGTACATTGAAAGTATCTGAAGTCATTTCAGGTTGTTTCCTATAATTTAAATTCTTAGAATGTATCTATGACAAAGGGTTCTAAAAATATGGCTTCTCATAAAAAAAATAAAGTGTCCCTGTGGCTCATTTTGCCCCAGGTTAGGGGTAAGTTGACCTGAGTCAGGGGGTAAGATGCACCGTATTAGTAAAAACTGACCATCTGACTGAATCTGATTTAAACCCATGTGAAATTTTAAAGATAATTGACCTCTTTCTTAATTAAATTTCAAACAGTCATTTAATGGTAAAAATAATCATTTTACAAACAGTCATATTTCTTATCTTAAAGCTATCTTATACAAAATAAAACCAATCAAATTGTTTAATTTTCAATCTTTAATTGTTTGAAACAATGTGTTGAACACCAAAGTTTTAACCTTCTAAAGCAGACTAAACAGAGAGTTTGCTGAGTAAAACTGAATCAGAACTGAATTAGAATGAAGGAATAAATGTCACTGAAACTAATAAATATTTTAGTCTACAGTTTCTTGGCATGGTAGGTTTTCTGCAATGTCGAACCGGCCATTAGGGACTACAGATGGAAAGATATATTTGATTATAATGTAATGAAAACATCTTCTGCTTCTCAGAGAATGATTTGGTGCACTTTTATGCTATCCCTATCAAATAAACTACAAATTCTATCTATATATATGTATGGTAAACTAAACTAGTTGTGTAATATCACATTAAAATAACAGTTTACTTCAGAGATTTAACTTGATTTCAGTGCCTTATGGTGAGGTAAGTTAAAGTGCTGGCTCTACTTACCCCAAAGCATTTGGTTCACTTTGCCACATAGCTGGCTTTTTGATGACAACAACAACAAAAAAACCTTACCAATTCAGGCTAGTATTTAGCTAAATGATTTGCATGGTTTTTGTTGATACATTTGTTTTGATGTAACAGCCATTACATCTGTTATGCTAAAATTGTACTTTGACAAGCCAAAAACGTTTTTTAGAGTAAATGGGTGCCTTCCACACCTCCCATGTGTTTTTTCTTTTCACAGTCTGGCAGAAATGATGTGTGATTCCAAAATACATGGTCACATAACAGTAAAAGTTTACAGTTGCCAAAATACAGGGGGTGGGTCAACTTACCCACTGGCTCAACTTACCCCACTCTCCCCAACCGGAGCTCTTCATCTCTCAAACGCAATGCCGTATCGCGTGAGCTACCGAGCAACCTACTGAATTAGAAAACTCATGCATATGAAGCTGTATAGGTGATGGCAACATTCAAAAGTAGGGGGACGATAGGGGTTAATATGTGTGGGAAAGCGCTAAATTAATATCACCTCTTTAAATGTGGATTAAAGACCTCATGCTAATTAGTTTGTTTTGAAAAAATGTAAGAAAGGTTACGAAATTAAAGTTTAGTCAACAATATAATATGATTAGATATAAATATTTATAATTAAAGCAATCAACCCCTTTCCAGACAGTACAGTGACTAAAAGGCCCATTATCGATAAGATTATACTATGTACAGCTACACTTTTGAGATTTTTAAGAACTTAATTAGTCACCTTTTCATTTGTTATGTTCACCCTCCCTTTAATGTTTTTATGCAGTTAAACTCTTGTGTCAAGTCCATCAAAGAAACTTTAATTTGTTACGAATATTATTTATATGAATGCATCTTCACCTGGAATAAATTCAGCACTATAATCAGAAGATAATCAGCCACTGGTGGCTATTAGATGGCTAAACAGATAAGCTTGATCTGATGTGCCCATATACTCACGAAGCATTTATGTGATCTTTATCACTGAGATGAACATTAAGCCCGTCTGGTGCACAAAGCATTAACTCAAGCATAGGATTAAATAGATTTGGGACAAAAACGATTAGGTTCAGTGCTATTAGCTTTTAATGGGCTTGAGTTAGCCACAGAGCTGTGGAGTATGGAGCAGGATGTTTTCTCTAAAGTGAACAGATTCAGAAGGTTTCAGTAATTACCACAAATTAATTCAATTTTAAATGGAATTTACTACAATTCTCAAGTGAAGTGTGAAGCAGGCCGCATTAGCTGCACAGGCGGGAGACTGGGATCACTGAAGGGGTGTATTTGGACGCTCTTAATGACGCCGATACAAAAGAAAACATTAGCATTCGCTCAAACCCCAGTCTTGTAAAATGCCAGAGTCCATAGGAAGCAATTAGTTTCAAGCGTGAAACAATGTTTGAATGTGTCTCTTATGTGTGTGTGTGAGTGTGTTTACACGGACACACAACATCACAACAGCGTCTTAATACGGGATGTTGTATTCGTTGGTTCTTCTGTGAAAGTACAGTACAAAGGCTGTAATTATGACAGATGTCAAAACTGTCATAAAAAAAAACAACAACAGATTACTAGAACAAAAGCTCAAAAATCATATTATCCAAGACCCTTGGTATTTACGCAGACTGACTCACGATGAAAGTGCGTCTTCTCTCCAAGTAGACATTCTTTTTTTCAGCATCTGTTATGTCTGTCTGTTTATGCCATGATATTAGAAAAAAAGTGGGTGGAGATATCAGGGTTTGGGTTGTGTGGGGCAATGAAGGGGGTTGTGGGTTCAACATTGTCCTGGTTGACATCTCCCTGACACCTCCAATGAGCAGACACAGACCAAGAGTCGTGCCCTTTAGCCAAAGCGTAACCGACTGTCAGCCTTTCGGTGCGTCTCAAGAGGCTGTGCTAGTTAGCGGTATCTGTCAGGTTGTGCTCTCGCCAACAAATGCCGTGTTTCTGCCCTGAGATGGAGCAGAGGAGAGAAGGGGAGCTCTAGAGAGAAGCTGTCATCTTTTTTCTTCTCTCTCCCTCTCTTTCCTCTGTTACTGACGTGAGAGAGGGCATCTTTCCTTCTGGATATTCAGCTGGTGAAGGCTGTCCTGGAGAACGCCGCATCTGTCTAGAGAGTGTCACTCAAGCAAAACAGAGACAGCTCCCACGGGGCAGAATGAATTCATTCATGGCGTTAACCCCACGGTACCGCCAGCCCTCCTGTCTGGGGCCGACACGTTAGACACAGACACACACATACGTGCACATACATCCATGTCTGTGTGGGTCTCTGAGGGATAATAGGTGACTCCAAGGAAGACACAGTGAGACTGGAGTCCGGCATTTTGTGCATGTGAAATAGTATCCCAGTTTCATGTATTAGATACAGCTTTTTGGGATCAAACCTCCCCAGCTAACTCTGTAATGCCACAGTGAGAAAAATCATATTTTACTCAATTTTGTGAGTATGCTGTAGTCCAGATTTGAATTCTAAATTGAATGTGACAAGGATTGTGCAGCATGAAATAAAGGTGAGAAAATTCTAGTGCTAGTGCCAATGTTGGGGGTAACACATTACAAGTAAGACGGGTTACTTAATCAGACTACTTTTTTCCATGTAACTAGTAAAATTACTTTTTAATTTCCAAGAAAATGTCTGAGTTATTTTTTTCAAATGAGTAACACCAGTTTTCCCATTTATTGATTGAAAGCTCTCCTGTCCCCAGAAATCGGGAGTAAGATGTTACTTTAGTTCTAGAATAAATGTGAACATGCATTAATTCATCTTCAAAATAAATAAAAACAGTGAAATGCAACTCAGAATGACGTAAACCTGCAATAATTAAATGTTAAATAATACAAATATCCTTTATGTATTTAATCCCATTTTATTAACCGTGTCTTTGCTACTGATCTTCTATCCAATTCAACCACACTAATAACCAAAAAATCACTCAAGATAAACTAACAGTTGTTCCCCTTTTTTGTTTGCTGAAGAATGTTGAACTTTCTATTTCTGCGTTCTACTGTACAAAAGTGAATTTACTTTTTCTTCAGCCTGAGGCTTTTGGTGTGAAAGGGGTTTTACTTTTTATATTAAAAAAAAAAAAACAAGCAAGCCCGGATTTAAAAAGTAACACAAAAGTAACGTAACACATTACTTTCCATAAAAAAGTAACTAACGTAATTAGTTACTCCTGGAACCAGTGTAGACTGATTCATAAACAAATGACTCTTATATGATACTTTTTAGTATCAGAAGTATTTAGTACAACTATTGTAGTCCAATTTGAGAACAATGACTTTTAAAATTCTTTTTAGTTAATCAAATGTATTGAGTTCAACAAGACCCACGAGTTGTCGGTTTGAAACAGTTTGACAAATGCTTCACCGAATAAACTTACTGAACTGCAAGTTATCATTTACTTTGTGATGTTCCTTTTGAAATGAAGCTTGTGCGACTTAAATCAGTACAATGACTGTCTGATTAAAAAATGTATTAAAGAATTCCAGAATACAAATTGCCTTAATTTACCCCCATGTCATCTAAAATATTTAAGTCTTTCTTTCCTCAGTCGAAAAGAAAGTTAAGGTTTTTTAGGAAAACCTTCTAGGATTTTTCTCCATACACTCTTAAAAATAAAAGTGCTTTAAAAGGTTATTCACAGCGATGCCACAGAAGAACCATTTTTGGTTCCACAAAGAACCATTCAAAGGTTCATTTTTACCTTTTTATAATCTGAAGAACCTTCTTTCGCCACAAAGAACCTTTTGTGAAACAGAAAGTTTCTTTGGATGTTAAAGGTTCTTTATAGAACCATTTAGACCAAAAAGGTCCTTCTATGGCATCGTGAAGCACCTTTATTTTTAAGAGTGTATAGTGGACTTTAGTGGGAGCCAATAGGTTCATGGTCCAAATTACAGTTTCAGTGCGGCTTCAAAGGGCTCTACACGATCCCAGCCAAGGAATAAGGGTCTTATCTAGCTAAACAATCTGTAATTTTCTTAAAAATAAATAAAGAAATGAAAATAATACTTTTTTTAATGGGTGAGTAAATTGTCAGGAAATTTTTATTCTGGCAGATAACTAGTGCTTTTATTAAAAATGCCATTCGTTTAATAACCCTTAAACTTGCATATGGAGAATCAGTCAGTAATTATACTGATTTAAAATGCACAAACTGAGAACTACAGGAGTCAGTTTATACCTAATGGAACAGTTTATCCAAAAATAAATGAAAATCTCTTTCACATAAAACGCTACAGTATATTGCATAAACACTTACACAACTGTGAGGAAATGGTGTACTCTGAAACTCCCTGGAAGCTCTGGTACAAAACGTACAGGTGCTTAGTGAGAAAGACAGGATGAGGGAATGAGGAGGAAGTGAGATGAAGAGGCAGGGAAAACAAGATGTAGAGGAAAGAGGCAGTTAGGAAGTTGGTTAAAACATTGTGAAGTGGAAAGCCCACAGATGGAGGATGTTATCTTAAGCAGGGTGGAAAAGTAGGCCTGAGAAACAGATTTTGTGAGGAATGAAGCAGCGAGGGCCAACTGCGGGGAGGGGACAACGTTTTTGGCAGGTGAGGGGATTTATGAGCCGAAGAAGAGATATTAGCAGAAAAGAAATTTTCTTCAACAATACTATCTGCAGCTCTTACTCTTAATTGGCTCTTATCTCTCACTATCTGTAAACAGTCCGCTCTGTGAACTGCGAAATGGAGAAAGACATGGGGAGAGCACTCACTGAAATATTCTCCATAAATGAGATTTATATTCATTACATTTCCAGAGTGGCTGTTTTAATTTGTCAGTCACCAGGAACCTTATCATTGAAACCATTAAAGGCCTTCAAATGGTGTCTGGATCCCAATGGCCAACCAAAACATAAAGACAATTTCTCTTGATGTTCCTTATAGCTAAGAAAATAAAATAGTTTCTGACCATTTATTTGATTCTCTCAGGAGAACAAAGTTGAAATATAAAAACACTTTTCAAGGGGAAAGATGAGATTAATATGAACTAATTAAGACAAGGTTTTCTGTTCCTTCAGCTGCTGCAGTTTGTGTTTGTAGAGCAAGTAATTAATTGGGTGAATAATAATGACACTTCTAATGCAGCATAAGATGCGTTTCTTTTGCAGTGTATTTTTTTAATATGCTTCTGAAAGTGTACCGATAAATCTGAATCATATGAAAGAGCGGACACAATTTTTAAAATTGACCCAGCAAATTTTTTTACCATTAATTCTCCTGGGCAATAAACAAGCAACGTATTTGTAATTTATTGGCTCATTTATTGGACATTAAAAATAACATACTTATAAGTATCATACTTTTTATCAGCTTATGCAATACTAAATGCTAGCGGCATGTATATAATTAGAGTACTTGCAAGGCAGCACTGTATTGATCAGACATGTTTAAATTTATCTTTACAATCTGAGACATTCAAGCCTGGACAAGTCATTAAAATTTAGTTTTTTACATTATTAATTTAAGTTTAGCTGTGTTATATTTTATGTGCTGGTTTTGTTATTGTAGCAATAGCCAAAAATACATTGTGTGGGTCAAAATGATTGATTTTTCATTTATGCCAAAAATCATTAGGATATTAAGTAAACATCTTGTTCCATAAAGATATTTTATACATTTTCTACCGTAAATATATCAAAACTTAATTTTTGATTAGTAATATCCTAGAACTTTATTTGGACAACTTTAAAGACAGTTTTCTCAATATTTAGATTTTTTTGCACGCTCAGATTCCAGATTTTCAAATAGTCGTATCTCAGCCAAATATTGTCCTATCCTAACAAACCATACATCAATGGAAAGCTTATTTATTCTAAAAAATGGACCCTTATGACTGGTTTTGTGTTCCAGGGTCACATATTATAATAAATGGTAATGAATCATGTACATTTATAAACATGAATGACTAAAAATGTATTGATCAGTAAATAAAATAAATTATGCTAATCATTGAGCTTGAATCACTTAAGTTACAGAAGTCATTCAACTTTAAGTCATAGTAAAAGCCTTAGTTATGCTACTTTGTTTGAATTGCAGTTGGTTTTCTATATTGCATCTGTTTAACCCTTTTTGGCATCCTTACTGCACATATTCTCATACACAGCTAACAGGAAACACAACGCCTGCTGTGTGTCATTCAGCTTTGATGTAACATTTCATTTTCACACAGCTCAAGCCCTGATATAAAATTGCATAATGCTTTAACACTGTTATTTCTCTGCATTTCAAGCACTGGTATTTTCTGCATGAAATGCAGATCTAGCCTTTAGTTATAATGTGAAATAAAACTCCCAATAATTGTGGCTATTATCCCAGTTGTGCAAATATGAAAGTACCATCAACAGAATTGCACAGGAAAGCTTTTCCATTAGAAAAGTGCTAGTTCCGCACACCGCTGTGTGAATGGGAGGTGGGCTGTGCCTGGTATGGCCCCGCATCTCGCTTTTATCCCTACCGTGTGTCTAAATGAACTCCAGAGGTGGGCCACCATGGCTGTGTGAAATCTGCACTTACACCTGGGTCCTCGGCGGGCCCCTGTGGACCAGAGACCCCAGCTGGAGACAGGCTTAAGAGGAGATCAGTGTTTATGAGGTGGGCGGTACGGCCACGGTGGTCCTACTCTTGTGACCGAAGTGTCTCTCTGTATTTGTAGTGTAGACTTGTATACGTTTACACAGCTCTGTAACCTTGAAAGCGCGGGATCAACTGCTGCCGTCCCTTCAGTGTTGTTTGAAGTGCTGTGGTATTTTTTTTTTTTGGCCCTGAAACACTCTTCAAAGAGCTTTGGCTGTGCCCCCTGATAGACTGCAGAGAAGCTGTTTACACAGCGCGGAGTTTGAAGTCTGCGAGAGACTCTGTGAGCGATTGTTTGTTTGCTCTCAGGTGATCCTGCAGGACGCTGTAAGGAGGTGACCAGAGATGAGAATGTGTCCCACAGTACAGATACAAAGCAAAATGCAACTGGTCAATTTTTTAAAAATATCTATCTATCTATCTATCTATCTATACACTACCAGTCGAAAGTTTTTGAACAGTAAGATTTCTAATGTGTTTTTTTGTTTTGTTTTGTTTAAAAGTAGTCTCTTCTGCTCACCAAGCCTGCATTTATTTGTTCCAAAGTACAATAAAAACAGTAAAATTTTGAAATATTTTTACTATTTAAAATACCTGTTTCCTATTTGAATATATTTTAAAATGTACTTTATTCCTGTGATCAAACCTACATTTTTAGCATCATTACTTGAGCCATCAGTGTCACATTATCCTTCAGAAATTATTCTAATATGCTGATTGGGTTGCTGTTCAAGAAACATTTATTATAGTAACTAATATCTATATTTTAAGCAGTTGAGTACTTTTTATTGATGATTTGATTCTTTGATGAATAGAAAGATCCAAATGTATATGCAATAGATGTTTCTTATTTTTTCTTTTTTTTTTCAAATGAAATGATAGAAATTAATAGTTTGATCAAAAGTGATGATAAAGACATTTATGTTACAAAAGATTCAACTTTCTATAAAATTCTACTATGTTTTCAACATAATAATAATAATAATTAATGTTTTTTTGAGCAGCAAATCAGAATTTTAGAATGATTTCTGAAAGATCATCTGATTAAATTACATTTTAAAATATATTCAAGTAGAAAAGTTAGTTTAAATAGAAAAAAATACAAAATGCATCTCTTTATCTATCTGGCTGAATTTTAGATTATTCACTTAAATATTGTACATGAACATATATTATTTTTCTTAATTATTTATTATTTTGGTTTTAAGTAAAGTCCTACTTTTGAGGACCCCTCATCTAAAATGTATAGTCACAGGTGTTGTTTTGTCGGCCTTATAAAAAAAAAGCTTCAAAAGTGTTTTGTACAAGAAATCACATCAAATATAAAGACAGTGAATTCATTTTAGTGTGAGTGTATCTTACACTAAATCCAATCTGAATGGTTCACATGGTTTTTAACTGCTTTATATGTGAGAATTGATCAAAAAATAGTAATAAAATAGAATAAAAAGTCATATTAACAAACTTTTTTAGTTTTGTAGTGTGTGTTTTTGTACATTTTGAACTACCCTATGTCACACCCTTGGTTTGGTGTTAATGAAGTTGTCCTGCTCATAGCAGGCTATTTGTTGAAGTAGGCCCACAGACCTTGGATGAGTCCTGAATGCAGTGCAGTCGTTAATATTTTATTAACTGTGTCCTGATGAGATAAGAACAATGACTGAGTGAAATATTTCCCTCTCTTTGTCTGTTCTGTCATTGGCCGGTCACCTCCCCTCCCCTCTCCTAAGTTTGTAACTAAACACCCTCAGTGGCCCAGGTCACACATAACAGTTGTTTAAAGTCTATAAAAAGTGTCATTGTCTAGCAATGTACTGTAGTTATACCCTCAAAAGAAAGATGGTTTATTTTTCTTGATTGTGTTGCTTTGAAAAGACTCTGTTACGTCTGTTGTAAAAAGTGTTTTTCAATAAGCAGGGCTGTGAACTCTCGGTAGGGGGTGGCTGAGATCTCTGAAGGTAAACCACCATGATGCGGACGGTCCCTTTGATCGCACAAAAAGCACATTACACCCAAGTCTGCTCCAGCAGAGAGCAGATGGCCATTAAACTTACCGTTTTATTTTTCACAGCCTTTTTTTTTTTTACTTAAACGTGGCTTGAAGATTTACAAGTCCTTTTATCGCAGTCGTTTAGGAAGCTGAGCACGCTGATTAGAAACATTCAGCATGCAACAACAAGAAGAGAAATGTTTCATAAATGCTTATCAGAATCACTCATCTTGTCTGTAATTCCCTCCACGCTCAAACCCCTTTCCCTCTTTCGCGTCCCGAGTCTGACAAAACAAAGACCAGCAATAGACTGACCGTGTGAATCTGATTAAGCCTGATTGTTTAGGCTTTGAACTTGGGGGGGGAGTGTATGGCGTTGCCTGTAATCTGCGCTTCAACCAGGCCGAGGTAGTTTATTGGAGAATATGAGTCTTTGTTTAGTTATTTTGTGCAGGGGGTCACGGCCAGTGTGTTTAAGTGAGCTTCATGAAAGAGAAGAACACACGTGTACAGCTGTGTTTAGTTACTGTAGTGCACACTCTCACTGGATTATAACACGCCGCTTCCGCAGGTCTGCTCAGACAACAGCGGCGAATGTCACACCTCCATTCAAGCGTGGCGCAAATACTCGTTAATCTTCATGTCAATCTGCACAGGCGTGTGGGTCTAATTACCCCAACTTGATTAGTCACAACGTGGAGAGGAAAAAAAATCACTTTAATAATGTCTGCCCTGTGCTCGCCTTAGCGCTAACTGACCACCTGGGAGTAGGGATAAGGGATGAAAATACAATTAAAACCCAAGACATTTTTCCACACAAACAATTGGGTGACCGAACAGCCTAAAAAATGGCAAGGAAAAGCAGCATTATGAACACAAACCATAGCCTGACCTACTTTGCAATCTGTGTCTGGCTGTCTTTGATAACTTTTAATTTACTGCGAGAATAAGAGTAGTTTATCCTCTTATTCCAAATAGAATATGATCTTTTGTGATAGAACGAGACCACATCTGTGGTTTGGATAACTACGTGTTGCCATTGGAATATTATGAAGCATTATTGGGCAGATTGAATAGTGTTCTTTTGGATCGGGCCCAGCGCCGGGATTGCAGCCACAATTCCATGTCCACCAGATTTCTGCACGGCAGTATTATCTGTGAAAATACCCTGTGGAGTTTGTTCCTTTCTTCTCCTTGTCTGACGCCACAGCGGAATAAAATCTAATATATCATGAGTCAATGGTCTATTGTTGTACTTGCTTTCCTTTCTCAGATGCATCTGTTGTTGATAAATGTTGTGGATTGGAATCCATCACCCGGCCAGAGTTGAATGAATCTTCAGCATCACAAACACACACCGGCGTTTACCGGCGTCAGCGCGTTTGTTGTCCGGGATGGCGTCTTTCAACTTTTACCCTCCCCGTTTAACAATAGATGGCCATCTTAGGTCAAAGGGCAGTGCATTATGAGGCCAAAAAGGCTGAAGTTCCTGACAAGGCAATTTGTGGTTCATTCTGTGAGGGGTTAGACCTCACAATAGTGTCCCGTAGAGCCCACCGCCGTATGGCAGAACGGCACCGTGAGGCCTAGTTAGTCTAATGAGTATTAATCAGCGCTCACTGGTGCTCTTCACACCTGACCTGCATCCACCAAATCCAATTAAGAGAGGTGAGAAGGACTATATTATGTCACAGTGGGTCTTAGTTAGCTAAGATTCATATATTACGGGTGTGCAACATCGTTAAGAGGGGTTTAATATTACCTGGCCATTTAGTGCATGTGGCTTTACATCCGCCTGCATCTGGCTCAGTCTTTGTTTGTTTACCCATCTGTTCATTCAGTGTCTGTTCAGCAAAATTAATCAGATTCAGTGTCTTTTGAAGCAAAAGTCATTACCGTAGTACAACCAGGACAATATTGTTAGACAATTTTGGATGTTGCATTGGGCAAAAAATGTTCTGTGTGACACAACCGTTGTTTCCTTATTAGTGGTATCATGGCAAATAATTGCAATCATAATGCACGGCTAGGGTAAGAAATATAGCTGCCTTTTCTTTCAGTGTGTTGTTAAGTGAAATCTAAAGTAATACTTCTATTATGCTAATTTCTGGGAATAATTAGATTAGAGAGTCTTAGACTTGCACAAGAATTCCAATCAATTATTGTCGGCTTCTGAAACAAAACAAAAATGAATTAGAAATGAAAACCGAGAGCAGCTTAGCAGCCTTTTTTCTTATTATATCGTAAATAAGATAGGCTCAAAAGAACAGGAGTTTAACTGACATCCTGGGAGGAGGTTATTAAATTCTAATTATAAGGATGTTCCTCTGGTGGAAACAGAGAGCCTGAAAATTCTCATTATGGCGAAAAATGAAAAAAGCCTCAGTTTTACTGTTAGCAGATTAAGGATCAGCTGCAGAAACCTTGGCAAGCCGGTCATAGTATCTGTAGCGAAATGAAACAGTTGACTCAGGATTATATCATCTGGCCAAATGTACATCTGGCATCTTTCTGAAGACTTATTATTGTAGTTAGGCTTAATATGCATAGACTGAAGAAAGTTTTTCTAAAGATTAGTTTTGGTTTGAGCACCACTGACTGACCAGATGCAAGCTGAATGTCACCAAAAGTAGAATAAACTGTAACATTAACTGCATAATTTATTCGTGCAAACAAACAACATTGTTTCATATGAACTTACTTGTTCAGACAATTCTGTTAGGCCGCTATAAGTTTGGGGACAATAGCATTTTAGATTTTTTTTTAAAAAAGAAGTCTCTTATGCTCACCTAGGCTGTGTTTAGTTGATCAAATATCCAGGAAAAAAAAACAATAGCATTGGCAAAAGTTTGGGAACCCCATCTGTGAAATCTGTGAAAATGTGAATAATTTTAACAAAATAAGAGAGATCATACAAGATGCATGTTATTTTTTATTTAGTACTGTCCTGAGTAAGATGTTTTACATAAAATATGTTTACATATAGTCCACAAGACAAAAAAATAGCTGAAATGATTAAAATACCCCCCTTCAAATGTTTGTGAACCCTTGGTTCTTAATACTCTGTGTGGTTACCTGGATGATCAACCACTGTTTATTTGTTTTGTGATGGTTGTTCATGAGTCCCTTGTTTGTTTTGAACAGTTAAGCTGATCATTGTTCTTCAGAAAAGTCCTCCAGGTCCTGCAGATTCTTGTTTTCCAGCATCTTTTGCAGATTTGAACCACTGACTGTATGATTTTGAGATTCATCTTTTCACATTGAGCACAACTGAGGGACTCAAACACATCTCTGATGCTCCAGAAGAAAACACGATGCATGAACTTTTTGAATTTGAAGATCAAAGTAAATTATACTTAATTTGTCTTCTGGGAAACATGCAAGTATCTTCTGTTGCTTTTGAAGGGCAGTACTAAATGGAAAAAATTTATATCAACAAAATAAGAAAAATTGGACATCTTCATCCTGTTCAAAAAGTTTATATGTAGCACCAAAAACAATAAATAAATAAATAAATAAATGCATATAGATATATAGCACTAAAAGCATTAAAATTTAGCACCAATATATATATATC
The DNA here is from genome assembly GCF_022985175.1 of Labeo rohita. Taxonomy (NCBI): domain Eukaryota; kingdom Metazoa; phylum Chordata; class Actinopteri; order Cypriniformes; family Cyprinidae; genus Labeo; species Labeo rohita. The sequence goes on from NC_066881.1 coordinate 23,914,331, forward strand.
CCTAATGAATAGAAAGTTCAAAGGAACAGCATGTATTTGAAATAAAATCTTTTTTATAAACGTCTTTACTTTTACTTTAGATTAAATTCATGTGCTTGAAAAAAAGTATTAATTTCTTTAAAAAAAACAAATTATGCAGTGAAAATATGCTATATAAAAATGTATTTTTGCTTTCATAATGTAGAGTAAAAGCCACTCTTCATACAAATCTCATGTCCATGATCTTAGGTTGTTGTGGATGTTTGTCAAGGCATTGCTCTGAAGCTCCTTATGTGTTCTTAGTGCTTGTCAGGATGTTGTTATGTGGTTGCTAATGAATCATGAGTGGTTGTTTAATGCGTTTCTATGTGGTCGCAAAGGAGTTCTGAGTGTTTGTAGTGTGTTGCTATGTAGCTGAATAGTTAATATACCAGTGATAGTTCATCTGCCATCCTTACTTCATGCTTTCAGAAAACATCTCTAGAGCCCTAACCTTATAGCAGAGACTTAAAACCCAAAAGACCGATGTGGAAATACAAGCTTTTGATGATTTCAGAGCACAGGGAAGCCTTCCCAGGTAAAATGAAAGAGATAAAAGAGTCAAGAAACTCAGATGTACACAATTACAGAGACATGCGTAGCTACTATGTCGGTTCGCTTTGAAGCCTTGAGCATATTTGTTGGCGAGATCAATAAGGGACCTCCCGGTAAACCTCATCAGACATCAGTGAAGTGGGAAATGAGAGGATGAAAAAATAGCAACAGGAAATGAAGAGGGGTTGTTGCATATCAGCAGATCCATGACATGGGAAGGCTGAGCGTTTAATCCACGCACACACCCTTCTGTTGACATTATCCCCATTAGAATATGCAGACATCAGACACAGGAAGAGGTCTTTCGCTGTTCAGCCAACGATTAAATTTGAATAAAGTGCGAACTATTAAAGTTGATTAAAGTATTAAACCCTTCCATTTAACCCTCTTACACATCCTTGCAGGGTGTTCACTCTCGGCTATTGAGTTTTGTTAATTTGAGGAGCGGCAGTCAGAATTGATCCCTGACCGGCAGTAAGGGAAGTTTTACTGGCTCTCAGCGCATGCTCAAAGCCCACTTTAATAAAGCTAGCCTGTCACAAGCCGTTAAAGTTAGAGGTGAGAGCCATAAACAAACAAAGATTCAGTACACGCAATCGCCTTTCACAGCAACCTTCCGAAACCACAGTGCAGAAAACTAAGCCACTCTCACCATAGTCTGTACACTGCTGTAAAACCCACAGCAATTAGGAGCACTATAATTCACATAAGCGACGGATCATTAAAGGTCCTATTAGGTGTCTTTTACAGGCATATCGACTGTAGATCTGCTTCTGCCTAAAACAGTATCAGTTAAGTGTGCCTCACCTTTTTAATTAGTACTGCTTGCTAAACCTCTTATTGCTCAGTGTGGATTAGGGCTTTGAACCAAACTTTAAGTCTAAGTATTGTGCTTGGACAGGTAACTGGTCCCTCAACGTTTGCGCTGCGGACATTAATGCCTCACATCGAGCGACTTCTTGAGAGATGGTGTGCTGTTGCTTCCCTTAACGATTAGACTGACGATTTTCCTGGTGGACAGTAAAATAAGACCAAAAAGCCTGAATTGAAGAATATCTAGAAACAAGTGCTGTACTGTGTTGGACTGGGGCATATAAAGGCCAATTCACACTGCACCGACAGACACTGACCGACGCAGACTGTCACCAGATTACAGTACAGTACAGCAAGTCGTAATTCTAACTGAAGGCAACACTGACACTGTTTTTTTTTTTTTCATGTTTAATACGGTAAAGCTTTTTGCTTTAAAGCAGTCTATTATGGAAACCTGTTTCTGCCACTGAATAAAAAATAAATAAAAAATAATTGCAAATTTTTATCTCACATTTCTGAGAAAAAAGTCATAATCAACTTGCATTTGCGAGTCATAAAGCCAGAATTGTGCGATCTAAAGTCATAATTTCGTTTTTTTTTTCCTCCTCAGAATTGTGAGTTAAGTCAGATTTTTCTGTCACCGATCAGTGGCTTTTTTCCCTGCATAACTGGATTTTGTAACTCACAATTGGGAGTTTGGATTTCACAATTCTGAGAAAAAAGAATAAAAAGTTATGTAAACTTGCAATTCTGACTTTTTTTTCCCCACAGTTGTGAGTTTATATATCGCAATTCTGATACAAACATGCAATTCTGAGAAAAAAAGTAAAAATTGTGAGTTTATATTCTGCAATTCTGACTTTATAACTCGCAACTGTGAATTTATATCACACAATTCTGAGAAATAGTCAGAATTGCGAGTTTGTATTACAATTTTGAGAAAAAAGTCAGAATTGTGAGATATAAACTCACAATTGTGAGAAAAAAGTTGGGAATTTCAAGATACAAAACAATTTTGAGAAAAAAGTGTGAATTGTTTATATCCAGGAGTTCTGAGAAAAAGTCAGAATTGTGAGTTTGTGTCAGTTCTGAGGAAATAAGTCAGAGTTGCAGGATATAAATGCAATTGCGAGAAAAAGTCAGAATTATGAGAAATAAACTCGCAATTTTGAGAAAAAATCAGAATTGCAAGATATAAATGCAATTGCGAGAAAAAGTCAGAATTACGAGATAGAAACACAGTTGTGAGAAAAAGTCAGAATTTAGTTTATTTCACGCAATTTTGAGAAAAAAGTCAAAATTGCGAGTTTGTATTAATTTTGAGATAGAAAGTCAGAATTGCAAGATATAAATGCAATTGCGAGAAAGTCTAAATTGCTAGATAGAAACTCGCAATTGAGAGAAAAAAGTCAGAATTGCGAGATATAAATGCAATTGTGAGATAAAAAGTTGGGAATTTCAAGATACAAAACAATTTTGAGAAAAAAATGTGAATTGCGAGTTTATATCTAGCAGTTCTGAGAAAAAGTCAGAATTGTGAGTTTGTATCAGTTCTGAGGAAAAAAGTCAGAGTTGCAGGATATAAATGCAATTGCGAGAAAAAGTCAGAATTATGAGATATAAACTCGCAATTTTGAGAAAAAGTCAGAATTGCGAGAAAAAGTCAGAATTTGGTTTATTTCATGCAGTTCTGAGAATTATATGTAGCAGTTCTGAGAAAAAGTCAGAATTGCGAGTTTGTATCAATTTTGAGAAAGAAAGTCAGAATTTCGAGATATAAATGCAATTGTGAGAAAAAAGTCAGAATTGTGAGATATAAACTTAAAATCGTGAAAAAAATGTAGGAATTGCAAGATATAAACGCAATTCTAAGAATAAAGTGTGAATTGCGAGTTTATATCTCGCAAGTCTGGCTTTATATCTCACTAATCTGACTTTATGTCTTGCAGTTGTGACTTTTTAACTCGCAGTTGCGAGTTTATCATGCAGTTCAAAGAAAACAGTCAGAATTGCCTTGACTTTCTAAGCTTTAAATGAAGAACAGAAAAGAATGACAGCATTTTTTGTTTGTAGTTTTGTAAAACTTTCCCACACTCTACTGGTTCAGCTTCGTTTACACTTCTTATAAACATGTCTTCTTCTTTTGGATTGCAGGCAGGAGGGTTGAATTACAGTTTTGCACTCCAGTGCCACACTGGTCAAACTGTGTTATTGTAAGGTCTTGCATTAGACCATATGAGATCAAACGATTATTCGTCAACAAAAAAGTTGTTGATAATGTTGAATAATCATTTCAGCTCAAATAGCAACACCCTTACAAGCACCCAGGACAGTTAAGCAATAACATAGCAACACCCCAACAACCACTCAAGGCATCTTAGCAACTGTATAACAATGCTCTGGCATTGTGGTAGTTGGCTTTGCAGGAGAAGGTGTGATTTCATATTTGTTTTGCATAATGTAAAGTAGTTGAATTCTGGATTTGTTGCAGTGTGAATAGAAGATGGAATGTATTGTGGCCTCCACAACATTGTTAGGGATTGATGGAAGGTTCATCTGCTCTATGCAGATAGTCCTTATCGACAGCAGAGGTGGATGAGATCTGCTCCCAGACGTGCCAGGTGAGGAGACACTGTCACGGATCAGACACTCCCACTGCTTTATATTCAGCCTGTGAAGAATGGGCCGGAAATTCCCGAGACAGTCAATGAGGTGTTTTTAAAAGAAAATTCTGTAATTCTCGAGCTGTCACAACAGAGCAGAGATAGCCTTCAGCTCGGAGATTTCTCGTGCTTCCTGTGCGTCCGGTGATGGGGAAAAGGATCTGTCTTCTGAAGGAGCGATCTGAAATTGAATCTTCCTAACTATGGCTCTCTTGACTGCCAGATCTGAATGTATCTCTCTCCCCATCGCTTTATTCTGTCGCTGAAATGCTGGGAAGTGTTTGTGCCACAAGTATCTGTATTCGGTTCTTCCAGTGGACACGAATGGGAGGCTTTGATTGATGAGACCCTGGAGTTAATGATCAACAACATGCCCACAGCACCAAGGACAGAGTTACTAGTTTGAGAGTTTTACAGGAAATTGAGTCAAAACATCTGTGGGAAAATAGGATGTCACTGGTTGTGTGTAAACAGTCAACCCTATTGATTATTAATCAGTCTGGGTAACAATAATAGGGGTTGCGCTCCGTCTAGTTGTTTTGAATGCATGAATGAGTCCAAAATTCATCCGATAGGGGTCATTTAAATTGAAACAAGCCTAATTTTAGGTTTAAAATGTATAAGCTTCTAAGAATGCCTTTTACATGACAAAATGTAAAGCTGCTCTGGCTCTCGTTGTTATTTTTGCATATTCATGACTTTAAAATTTAAACAACAAAGCGGAACATCATTGTTTGGACATTCAGAGTTGTAAGTGACAATGCACTACCCCGCTCCCCCCAAAAAACCTTTTACAGGCACTGGGCTTCCTCTGGGGTTTAGCGTTAAATGGCATTGGCTTTGACTTGATTTGGCAGACTTTCTCTCTCCATAAGTGTGTGCTTTCTGATTACTGATAATGGTGCATGCATAATATGAAAGACTTTAGCCTGTGTATGACTGCACCTTCATTATTCTACAGCCTCTTAAAGCCGTATGCTAGAGCTGTATTACTAATGGGCCGTATAGTGGAAGGTGACAAAGGAAATGCGACAGTGGAGAAAACAGCAAAGCGACTGAATCCTTCTGTGGTGATGTGCTGTGTGGAGTTATTTTATCGCATTTGGGAGTATCTGCAGTCTTGTTATGTGCTGAAATTGAATGTTTTATTTGCTTTAAGGCATCAGATGTTTGCTTAAAAGGCAAAGCTAATACTTATTCATGTTATGTCTCAGAGAAAGTCTATTTCAGCTTTTGATGATGGTAACATATTGATACTGACACTGATGATGCTAGTTTTATATTTTATAACACTTTACATTACATTGAAACTATATCATTACAATGATACTATATCTCAAGATTTTTGCTTGACATTCAATGCCAAATTGCTTAAAATAGCACATAACTGTGCTATAATGTCAAATTTATGTATTCATATAAATATAAATAAAATGAATACATAACATATTTTATATTAAACATAAATTAATTGCAATATTTATTACTATTAATATTAATAGTGAATGTTAATATTTATGTATTTATATAAATAAATAAATATAAATAAAATGAATACATATAGCATGTTTTATATTAATCATAAATTCATTGAAATGTTTAATATTTGTACTATTGATATTAATAGTAAATATGAATAATTAATATTAACGTTTAAAGTAACTTATTTATTATTTTACTGTATTTATACAAATGGGTACAAATAAATCTAAATAAAATTAACGCATATAACAAATGTTTTTATATTAATAAATTTACAGTAATATTTAATATTGGCCGATTGCTAATAAATAAATAAATACATTCTATATTAACAATTTTACAGTACTATTTAATATTTGTGAATTATTTAATGCATATAATCATTTTTTTATATATTAATAATATTACAGTAATATTTATTATTGGCCAATTGCTAATAAATAAATAAATAAATAAATGTATATTAACAATTTTACAGTAATATTTATTATTGGTGAATTATTAATAAATAAGTAAAAAAATACATTTTATATTAATAATTTTACTGCAATATTGGCCAATTACTATTAAATAAATAAATAAATTTTATACTAATAATTTTACAGCAATATCGGTCAATTACTATTAAATAAATAAATAAATAAATACATTTTATATAAACAATTTTACAGTAATATTAATAATATACAAATAAATTATATTGATTATAATAATGATTATATTATCTCTTAAATAATATTAGTTAATTATATTAATATATACCATTAATTATATTAAATTTTACATTTAATATTAATATTTAAATTTTAATATTTAATATTCATATTTAAATTTTAATATTTAATATTGGTCAGTTACTAATAAATAAATAAATACATTTATATGAATCATTTTACAGCAATATTTAATATTGGTCAGTTACTATTAAATAGATACATAAATACATATTTATAAATGTTATATTAACAATTTTACAGTAATATTTAATATTGGTCAATTACATACAAACAAACAAACAAATAAATAAATAAATAGTTATCAAATTTGATTCTGTTTATTTATTTATAGGTTTATCATCTGTACTAACAGTTTGTCCTTAGTGAGGGGCGAAGAGACAGATGCTCTGGGGCCATCCTGGAGCTGCTGGACACATTAAACTATCCCGTCTTCCTTTCTTGCCTTTCCTTCCTCTTTCTCCTCAGCTTTCTTGGTCTTTTTCTCTCGTCCCCAGGGCTACTAGTTCAGCTGATGGCCTGATGAGATGGCCAGACCCACTATCTGTTAGCCAACGTAAAGATTGTTTTTCAGCCCTTGAAATTTTACCCGAGAAGATCAGTGTTGGCAGCAGCTGGCCGTGTGTCCCATGTTAGGAAAAGGGGAAGAGGTCGCTAGACTGTAGTCTGGCACCCTGATGAGCGTTTAGGGCTATCCAGGATGCTCCGGAGCCCTTGATTGTTTTTACGTCTTTCATGAGCGCCGATTTTAGAGACGCAAACTTGTAACTCCTTTAAGTAAGTGTTTTCAGTTTTTTACATCATTTTATTCAGGGTTTGAACCGGCCCATCTTTTAAGTGCCCGTCTCTCGGCTTTCTACATTTTATCCCCTCTGGATAAGTGAACTGTCACAAAAAGTGACAGTCCATGATGGAGGTCATTCTCAACTTGTCAACAGACACCAGACAGTGTCTTTTTGGCAGACGGCAGCCCTCTGTTTTTGTGGGGACGTTTTTTTTTTCTCGTTTAGAATGCATAGCTATGGGGAGATGTGCCGGCCGTTCTGCGCGTTAAGCTCCTCTCACCAGAATTTAGAGTGCAGACTCAAAAAAAACCTCGCCTACAAGGGCATTATTCCCCCGCTCTCCTTTATCAGCCTCCACAAAAGTGGGTCTCAGTGCTGCGATTTCATGCTTTCAGCTTACTAATAGCATTATACAAAATACCATTACCCTGGGAAGGACACTGCCGCACAAAAATGAAGGCAGAGCTCATTTTGGCCGACTGAGTGTTTTTGCAACAAAAAAAGAGAAAACTTTTTCCTTGCGAACCACTGCACTGTGATCCCGTACACAATAAAAAGCTCTGATATGCTATTTTTCCCTTTGGGTTGTTTATTGTTTACTGCGTATTTGCATGGCTGTTTTGTTGGGATCGTTGCTTTCAGGCCTTGAACTTCAAGAGCGTGCAGTGATTTCCGATATTTTCTTCTAGCCTCCGCTGTAGAAAAAAAAAAAGAAATGTTCCAGCATGTTATTTAAACCAATTTTACTCCTCTTTTTTATTTACTCTGGTTTTTCCAAACCCGTATGATTTTCTTTGGAACACAGAAGTGTGAATATGAAAGTAAATGAGGATAGGGCTGTCAAGCTTCAAAAAGGAAACTTAAAGACCATGAAAGTGTCATTAAAAGAAGAACAAACTGAGATCTAAGTTAAATTTGAATCTTCCAGTCTAGTCTGGTATTACTGTTTTACTGGATGACTGAGTTTAACTCTAGAGTCAGGTGAGTCTGTTTTGTGAACAAATCATTCAGACTGTTTTTTAAACCGAATCAACTGATTCATTGAAATGATCCAGTTTAGATAAATGATTCAGTCACAAATTAAACATCTTGAATACACTTGAATAGGCCTGCAACAGCTCTTCAGTTCTACTCGAGTATTCCATTTAAAAAAAATCCTCGATTGCATTTTGCCCATGTTGAGTAATCTGCAAAATACCGGAAGAGGCACATTCCACATTAAACCCATTTAAAAATCATATTATAAAACGGATTGTTATGGTCCTTGATTCTGATTGGTTGAGCCGCATTCAAAGCTGTTGTAAATTACACTACAAACATACACCTTTGTTTACATCTGCGTGTTGCTCGGTAACCACTTTGTTGTAACCAAAACCCTTTCTGAGGGTTTTAAGTAAAGATCATGTTCCATTAAAATATTTTGTAAATTTCCTACTGTAAATCTATCAAAACTTAATTTTTAATTAGTAATATGCATTGTTAAGAACTTAATTTGGACAACTTTAAAGGTGATTTTTTTCAATATTTTTTTATTTATTTATTTATTTATTAATTTTTTTCACCCTCAGATTCCATATATTCCAATAGTTGTACCTTGGCCAAATATTGCCCTATCCTAACAAACCAAACATCAATTGAAAGCTTATTTATTCAACTTTTAAATGATGTGTAAATCTCAATTTTGAAAATTGACCCTTATGACTGGTTTTGTGGTCCAGGGTCACATATATGTATTTTAAAGGAGTTCACTTCCAGAACAAAAATTTACATACAGTGTCCTCACCTTCTTGTCATCCAAGATTTTATGAAATGATGTTAAGAAATTCTGTTTTTTTGAGGAAAATGTTTTTGGATTTCTCTTCATATATGATGGACATCTGTGGTACCCCCGAGTTTAAACTTCCAAAATGCTATTTAAATGCAGCTTTAAAGGGCTCTAAACAATCCCAGCCAAGGAAGAAAGGCCTTATCTAGCAAAACGATCGGTTATTTAAAAAAAACAACAAAAAACAGTTTATATACTTTTTAACCTGAAACGTTTGTCTTGTCTAGCTCTCCGTGAACTCTGTATATTCTGGTTCATGACAGTTAGGGTATGTCGAAAAAGGTTAGGGTATGTCTCCTTAGAAAATGACAGATCATTTTGCTTGGTAAGACCCTTCTTCCTCGGCTGGGATCATTTAGAGCCTTTAGAAGCTGCATTTAAACTGTATTTTGGAAGTTCAAAGTGGGGGGCACCATAGATATCCATTATATGGAGAGAAATCCTGAAATGTTTTCCTTAAAAAACTGAATTTCTTTTACGACTGAAGAAAGAAAGACATGAACGTCTTGGATGGCAAGGGGGTGAGTACATTATCTGTAAATTTTTGTTCTGGAAGCAAACTACTCCTTTGTAATTTGTAAGACTATTGTTCACTTAGGTCTATTTTTATTACTACAAAAGAATTAATTATAAGTATCTGATTACTCAATTAATCATCAGAATAATCGACAGATTACTCGATTACCAAAATAATCATTAGTAACAGCCCTACACTTGAATACATTCATGAAAACCAGTCTTGTCAAGTTTTCCAACTTAAATTGTGCTATTTCTCAAATCTACCTACATTTTATAGTACTTCTGTGGTGCTTTTTGTCTTTTTGGAGTGGCCAAGATATTTTTAGAACATCACATTATGTGTTCCACAGAAGAAAGAAAGTCATACAGGTTTGGAATGACATGAAGGTGAGTAAATGATGACAGAAATTTCACGATTGGTTGAACTATTCCTTTAATTGATGTGCTCAATGGCACTCTGTTTGTTCAGGTGCCTCTCGTTCCCTTGTTTTTCCTCTTCATCTTCTCTCTCGCTCACTCATTCTCTCTCTCTCTCCCCCTCTCTTTGGTGAATAATGAACAAACCCTTTGAAAGCAGATGTTGCCTCTTCATCAGCCTCTTCAGAGAGACCCTCTTGAAAAAATTAGTTTGTTTAAAAAAGGAAAGAGAGATAGAAGAGCAGCATCAAAGTGCCGACTGACTGATGTTAAAAACGGCCGAACCGTGGCGGTGTGACAGAAACAATACCTCTGGCACATCTCTGGCTAAGCACCATGAACGATAATGATATTAGACATGGCCCAATGAAAATCCTCAACCTGACCCTTGAGAAACGCACACTTCATGTGCCTTTTTTTTTGGACTTCTTCTACTTTGTCATGATATCGGTGAAAAAGTTGTAGGAAATAGTTATTTAAACAGATGGTTCACCTAATAATGAAACTTCTGTTGTTATTTACTCCCGCTTTCGTTTGTGGAACATGAAAAAGTAATGTATTCACTATATAACTGTTTTGAAGCCATAGCTATATTCTTCATGGACTATTCATGTTACCGAACATCTTCCGATGTTGTGAGAAGAAAAACAAGTGGTCAATAATTAAGCCAGGGAAGAAGGAAGGCTGGGTTAAGGGGCTAGTCTTTTATAGTAGAAACAGAAAATCTATAAAATAAATGATTCCACCATCCTCAAGAGGTCCGCTCATGATTTTCATGGAAATGCGGCTTGAAAGAAACTTGCGCGTATTAGCATGCATCAGCCCTTGTAAATCAAGAAGGCTTTGGCCTTTAGATCTAATGAGAACATATTGAAGTGTTTTAGTGGAAAACATGTCAGATTGCATATCTTTTATCCAGTCAATACTTTGCAGATTGAATCAAAAGGATATGGGATAAAACTTGCAACAGCTTGTGCTCTAAATGAACACAAAATCAATAATGAAAGAATGTCTACAGATGTCTACTATTTTCTGTTTTGCATTCACAGCCAGCTCATCTGCAGATACTCCTACAAGCCCGTATTTTTAGTGGTCACTTGAAAATGGCAGATTTCACAAGCACAATTTGGAGTTTCTTTGGCCAGAACTGTTGCTGAATGATTAAGTGTCATAAGGTCATCAAATAGTAGACCATTATTGTTGAAAACTAGTGATACTCAACCTCTCTTTTTTTTCCAATTTGACTTTTGACAGGGAACATAACTGTCCATGAAAGAGATGGAAGAATTAAATAAGAAAACATCTATAAGGGCCTCAATAGCATTGCTAAATGTGAAAAGCAAGCTTCCTGACTCATTGGTGGTGCACGTCTTCCCAATTGTGTGGTCAGAATGTGAAAAGAAGCTGCATGCCCTGCAGCAGCTGACCCCTGTTGTTTTTGCCTTGTTGCACATGTTGGCATGTGAAAGTTGGTGGCTGAGTTTTTGAAGTGATTTTAACACCTATGGATTTTACACTTCTGCCCGGTCTGCTAGAAGATCGAACATTATCAAAAATATAATACTGAGTGGAACTACTTCTAAATGTCTTAAGCTACTTTCGCTTGATTGATCGCAGGTGCTTCTTGTGTTATTTTTAATGAACCGCTTTTTTTTTTTCTTAATACAGGACGTGACCTCCCTAAAGCTTCTTCCTGAATAGTTCTGCTTGACTAGAGCGTATTAATCATGTTAAATGTTCCAACCGGGTCATTTGTCAGGGGGTTAATCAGGGCGGTATTTGTCAACCTTTGACTCCAAGGTCAGGTGGAACCCCAGGCCCAATGATACAGTTAATAAACGAGATGGGACGCTGGTAATTCTTGCATCCGGATGATGAAAAGAAAAGTACTTGGCCAAAAAAAAAAAATCTGAATCAGAAGATTATTGCCACCTGGGTTATCAAATCTTAACTTTGAAAGCTTTATTTTTTTTTAATGCATAAAAGAGGGCCAGACTGACCAATAGGGGAGTCTTTTTTTTTCCTCTTCTTTTAGTTTTTTTTCTTCAGTAAAATAATTAATCTCCTTAATGCATAATCACAAAAACGTCATATTTTGAATTGAAGAACAGTTTAATATTAGTAAAACACATATGTATTTGCTGCAGTTTTTTGTCTATTTTTATAATATCCTTTTCAATGCTTAGTCATATGCAAAAATATAGATTTCTCACATAAAAAAATGCATACGTTATAGTTAGAATCACTGTTATTTTATTTACATACTACTATAGTGTTTATTATTGTTTGGAATTGTATTTTTATATTTTTAGCTTTCATTTTATGTTTAGTTTAGGTTTTGGTCATTTGTTATGTGTTTTTGTAATTTTTGTTACAAAATAAAAAAAAAGTAAAATAATGCAAAATTTAATATATATATATATATATATATATAATATAAAATGTATATAAAAAATATATAAACATTTTTTTTTATTATTATGTATGTATATATGGGTTTATTTGGGTTTATTTTATTTTTCTTTTATTTTTGTTTTAGTTTTAGTAATTTGTTTACAATAGCTTTTTTTTTTTTATTTGAGTTAGTTACCAAATGGAGTATCTCTAATTTATTATTATTATTATTATTATTATTATTATTATTTTATTTCAGTTACCAAAGGCAAATATCTTATCTTATCTTATTATTTTTTTGTTTGTTCGTTCATTCATTTATTTAGAGTATATCTTTTCTTATTTATTTATTCATTCATTCATTTATAGTTTTTCATCTAATACTTATATTTTATTTCACCTTTATTTCAATCAAAAAATGTGATTTGTAATAGTTTTACTGGTTAGTTTTACTATTAAATTAAATTAAATATGTTTAAATTAGTGTTAAATTTAATTTTATTATTGTATATGAACATACAAAGTGAACAAATTAATATCATTTAAACATTTGTATACAATATAATTCTTTCAGATTTGAATTACACTAAAAATTAAAATTAAACAGAATACTTTTTCTTTGTATAAAGAATTAAACCCAATATGTATCATTCGACACCCCCCATGCATTCATGTACTTTTTTCGAGGTTCATGCAGAAAGTGAAGCAGCTTTATCACACAGCTTGAGTACAGTATGTGTTGTGAGTGCTTTAGCCTCTCTTCTCTCACCTTGAAAATTGTTACCGTCAGCTTGCCATCACTCTTGGCAAGCTAACATGCCTCACGCTTTTCCCTCTATCGGTGATGATTTTCTGGTAATTGTTGGCGTCTCACAGGTGTGTGTGAGTTCCGTCTAGACTCCGCCGCTCTTATATTAGAGATCATAAAAGAGGCATGACTGTCACTTACGGTGTGAGAACCCTGTAACGCGTGTGACTGTTTGGAGGGGGGTCTGTGTTTTTGACAGGGGAATGCTGAAATAGCGTGTTTTATTGCACCTCGGAGTGTAAAACCCAAGCCGCTGGGAGAATGTTTGTGCCTCCTGTGTGAGCAAGCGTGTTTAACAAGCAGAAAGCAGAGGAACGGCCACCTTGTCATGAACGCGATGTGCACACAAAACTCGGTTTCAAGTGTGAAAGTGACTCACTTAGTCAGCAGACAGACTCTCTGTCACTCACGTCAAAGACTTTTCAGTTAGTAATAAGTTGGATGATTTTCCCCCTAACATCCACCTAGCAACATATTGAAAACCATTCAGAAAACATGAAGGTTCTAGCAACCACTCGAAACACCTTAGATTCAGAACACCTTAGCAACTATATACCAACACCCTGACAACCACCAAAAATATCTTAGCAACCAACTAGCAACATGCTAACATCCATTTAGCCCGCCTTTACATATGCCTAGCAGAGCCCTAGCAAACACCCAGAACAATCTAGTGAACATACCCACATAACAACAGTTTAAAACACTGTAGATACTGCATACCAATACCCTGGCAACCACCTAGTAACACTGCAACTATTCAGAACATTGTAGAAGCTGTATACCAATCGCCAAGAACACTCACACAGGATGCTTAGTCATTTAGAACACCTTATCATCTGCTAAGCAACTTCATAGCAACTCCCTGGCAATCATCTAGCAATATAACAACTGCCTCCCAACACCCTGACAACCGCCCACTAATATAGCAACCATTCCATATACCTTAGCAACTGCATAGGAACTCTCTGACAACCATATAGCGATATAGAAACCATCCAGAACACCTTAGCAACCATCTAGTAAATGTTATCAACCATTCAACACCTTAGCAACTGCATATCAACTCCCTAACAACCACCTAGCAGTGTAGCAACCATTGATTCAGAACACCTTAGAAACCATCTAGTAAATGTTATCAACCATTCAACACCCTAGCAACTGCATATCAACTCCCTGGCAACCACCTAGCAATATAACCATTCAGTACACCTTAGCAACCACCTAATAAATGTTATCAACCATTCCAACACCTCAGCAATTACATAGTAACTCCCTCTTAACCACCTAACATTATAGTAACCATTCAGAACACCTTAGCAACCATCTAGTAAATATTGTCAACCATTGAAACACCTCAGCAACTGCATGGTAACTCCCTGGCAACCACCTAGCAATATGGGAACCATCTAGTAAATTTAATTAACCATTCAAACACCTCAGCATTTGCATAGTAACTCCCTGGCAACTGCCTAGCAATAAAGCATCCATTAAGAACACCTTAGCAACCATCTGGTAAATGTTATAATCTATTGAAACCGTTCGTCTCAACCATTCAAACACCTCAGCAACTGTATAGCAACTCCCTGGCAACCACCTACCAATATACCAACCATTCAACACCTTAGCAACTGTATAGCAACTCTCTGGCAACCACCTTGCAATATAACAGGCATTCAGAGCACCTTAGCAACCATCTAGTGAACATTATCAACCATTTAAACACCTCAGCAACTGCATAACAACTCCCTGGGAACCACATAGTAATATAGCAACTATTCAACACCTTAGCAACTGTATAGCAACTCCCTGGCAACCACCTAGCAATATATTAACCATTCATCACCTCAGCAACTGCATAGCAACTCCCTGGCAACCACCTAGCAATGTAACAGGCATTCAGAGCACCTTAGCAACCATCTAGTGAACATTATCAACCATTCAAACACCTCAACAACTGCATAACAACTCCCTGGGAACCACATAGTAATACAGCAACCATTCAACACCTTAGCAACTGTATAGCAACTCCCTGGCAACTACCTAGCAATATAACAAGCATTCAGAACACCTTATCAATCACCTAATAACATGGTAACAGCCAATCAGAAAACCTTTAGCTTCTGCATACGATCTAGCAAATGCAACAACCATTCAGAACACCTTAGCAACAGCGTAGCAACACCCTGGCAACCATACTGAATTCTTGACAAGCACCCCTGAAATGTATGTCATCATGTTTTCAACAACAAAATATTCTGCTAGCCTCAATAATTCACTGTATTTCAGATTACATAACACTCAGATGAAATGAATGTAGTCTACTCTGAAGGATCTTATCCGTGCCAGTATAAATCTTGAGACTCTAGCGTGCCCCCCAGAGCCTGTACTTTTTCTCAGCCACAATTATCATTCTTTTAATGAAATGGCCTGGCGTTTAGCAAACATGTTATGAAAGGATAGTTTCTAATAGAACTGGGACACCTCCTCCCCCATCTCTGGAGGATCTAATTAAACTAAACTAGTTTCCAACCCGTTCTAAATGACTTCAGAAAAACCCATTCATTATGTCTGCCCTCCAGTCCTGTTAGAAATATACTCAAACATTATATTTATCAATTAAATAGGTTATTAAATGGCTTAAGTGTTGTTGAGAAATATGCTGCGTCTGAACCCTCGAGAGTTGGGTTGCGTTCCGTCACATCATTAGAGTAATGCGGCTACTGGACACGAGCGTTCACGCTTAAGCCCAGAAGAAATGTGCTTATGAGTCTATTAGGCATATCAAATAATTAATCCTGAAGGAAACGTTTTCCAGAGTTTTTATCAAATTTGACCCGAGCGCAACAATTCGATAAACTAATCCACCTTCTCTGCTCTATCTGATGAAAGTGTAAAGCCATTGATCAATGGCCGACTGCAAACAGAGACTTCTCTCTGCTGCCATGGCAACTGTATAGACCTTTAACTGTGTATTTACCAACTAACACCTATGCACGTTAGCTGATTTTTGCGTTGCGGCAACAAGGCAGCTGGCTCATGCAGGAGAACGAAACATTATCAGCTACGTGTAAATCCGATGCGTTTGGGGTCTTTGTCTCATCGCTTTTGTTTCCCCGGTGCAAACAGTAGGTGGTCTCCATCCAAATCTAGTCAATGAGAGGCGCAAACCCATTAGACCTCAGGTGTGGCTATGACCGTGCTAAATAAATCAATTTCTCTGCAGGCTTTCCTCATCGCCACACTCGCCATAATTCATCCGGTCTCAAGTCCATTTGGCTAATAGCGATGGGGCAGGGATGTCCAACGAGGCCGCTGATTGGCTGTCTCTTGTCTGTGCAGGTTCATCCAAGACCTCTTAGCTGAGGACAGAGAGGTTTATATGTTCTGACAGAGACAAATGGCTCGAGAGCGAGCGAGAACGATAGAGAAAGAGAGGTAGACAGTGAGAGGTGAGATAATCTTTGAGTCGGCTGAAAACGAGCCCTGCCGGACTGCCAGGTTGTGCCTCCCTGATTAGAATTGCAGATAACCCAGACAATGAGGTGAGACTGAGCTACTGGTGCTGGAGCTTTGAGTGACAGCAGGAACAGCTCTGAAGCTCCTGGCCCCGTCTGTGTGTGTGTGTGTGTGTGTGTGTGTGTGTGTGTGTGTGTGTGTGTGTGTGTGTGTGTGCCCACTCGCTCTGATGCCCAATAGTCCCTTTCAAATAGATTGAGCGAGAGGAAACCATTTATTTGAAGCGCTGTGCATCCACTGGGCTCTAACAGATGCGTTTATAAAATGATCTAAAAGTGATGTCTTACGTGTCTGGCTAAACCGATCTGTGATTATTGCGTATGTTTTTAATAAGCATGTTTTTAATAAGCAGAGAAGAGAGGCAAAAGCCATCTTGTTGTGAATGTGATGCATGTAAAAGTAAGGTTTAAACGACTAAAATGGATGCGCGGGTATAACGTTAGAAATAGGGTTTGGGAAACAGCTGGTTCTGTGTTTTTGTGGAACGAATAACATTTATGTTATTTACACACCTTGTTATTTCTTTTGGGTGAATAAAAACTATTCATCATAAGCGTAGTGTAGTCTAATCATTTACTGAACAAATGAACAAGTTTTAAGTAATCGTGTGTGTTTTAATAAGTACATCATAAAAAGAAACAGAGAAATATAGAAGTGTGATTTCCAAACAAATGACTCTTTTGAACTCTTATGGTTCTTTTTTAGCGAATCAAACCATTAAGTTGATTCTCAAATGTTTGACTCTTTTGAGCCCATTAATTTTAGCCAAGCAAACCATGCAACATATGTATTGTTGTCGGTTTCCTGAACAAATGACTCGTTTGAATGAATTCTTTTTAGTGAATCAAATACACATAGGTTACCCTACTGTCTTATGTAGTATTTAAATATGTCCACTATCAGTCAAAAGTTTTTAAGATTTTTAATGTTTTTTTTTAAGAAGGCTTCTGCTCACTAAGCCTGCATTTATTTGATCTGAAGTACTGTAAAATTTTGAAGTTTTTTTTACTATTTAAAATGACTATATTTACATATTTTATATATTTTAAAATGTATTTTTTTTTAATGTAATTTATTTCTTTTGATTTCAAAGACTGAGTTACTCCAGTCGCATGATCATTCAGAAATCATTCTAATATTCTGATTTGCTGCTCAAATAATAATAATAATTATTATTATTTTAGTTGAAATCAGCAGAGTAGATTTTTTTTTCAGGTTTTTTTGATGAATGGAAAGAAGAACAGCATTTATCTGAAATCTTTTGTAACATTATACTGTAAATGTTTTATCATAAATTTTTATTAATTTAAAGCATCCTTGCTAAATGAAAGTATTAATAAAAGTATTAAAAGTATTTTCTATAATTTCAAGTGTGTATAGTGTATAATGTTACAGAAGCTTTTTTTATTTCAGATAAATGCTGATCTTTGGATCTTTTTATGCATCAAAGAGTCCTGGAAAAAGTGTACTCAACTGTTTTAAATATTGATAATAATTAGGGCTGGGAAACGATTAATCGCATACAAAATAAAAGTTCGAGTTTGTCTAATAATGTGTGTGTACTGTGTGTAATTATTACGTATATATAAATACACATAAATTAATGTATATATTTAAGAGAAATATGTTATTTATGTACAAAATATTTTTATTTATATATAATATGAATTATATATAAATTTTAATAAATACACTTGTAAATATTTCTTAAATATATACATGAATGTGTTTGTATTTATATACACTTAATAATTACACACAGTACACACACATATATTAGGCAAACTCAAACTTTTATTTCGCATGCGATTAATCGTGATTAATCGTTTCACAGCCCTAATAATAATAATAATAAATGTTTCTTGAACAGCAAATCAGAATATTATAATGATTTCTGAAGGACCATGTGACTGGAGTAATAAAGATTTAGCTTTGATTACAGGAAGAAATTATGTTTTAAAATGTATTTAAATTAAAAACAGTTATTTTAAATAGTAAAAATATTTCACAGTATTACTGCTTTTGCTGTATTTTGGATCAAATAAATTCAGGCTTGTACCTATAGTACATTTATGCACTTATAAAAGTTGTTTATAATTTTTTTTTTTCATACATAATTTATTATTAAAAGTATATTGTAATTTGGCTGTGAAATAGCTTTGTAGTAGTTTAGTAGTTTGTAGAGAAATCCTTCATAAAAGAAACATGAATGGAACCAGTCCAGTAAGTAACCGAAATCGTAAATTCCTCATGATTCCCATTTCAGGTATTTTATATATTGGACACTTGAGGTAGAGCTGGGCATTAAAACGATAACAGTAATTATCACAATATAATTTTCCTCGATTTGTTCGATTTAAAGTTTATGCACCAAAATGGAACAAACAGTGTTACTCATTTGAACCTGGACACACGGACAGTTTATCCACTCAGCTCAATGTTCAAACTGCGAAGATTATGGGACTACTAAACAGTGCTGTGAGATCCAGTGTGAAGCGCTTGAATTAAGCAAAGAACACACAAGTCGTGATTTAAACTAGTTTAAAGCTGTTGAAACAGCAGTGACAAATAGGACTTTTCAATCTACAAATTGCCATCATTTACTATGGATTTACTATAGCAACACTAACTGCACCGTGGTATTGTGCCAGAAATGTGGGATATTCCCCCTTGGCACCTGGATCAGACAGAAAGGCCACTTTATTAAATGGAATTAAATGGGCAGAGGAGTTTTGCTAAGGAAACATGACTAGAAAAAGTGTAAAGAATTCAAAAAGATGAAGTGTTTGTCATGTTTTGATGTAGTTTAAAACCACATTAAAACAACAGTTTTTACAACTTTCATTCTCACTGATAATCAATATCAACTGATATGAAAAAACTATCATGATATATACTGTATATATATATATATATATTTTTTTTTTTTTTTGACCGTATCACCCAACCCTAACTGGAGGTTTTGAAGTAGAGTTTTTCTTTCCAGTAGCCATGGCCCAACGACAGGAAGTGCAACAACCATGGCCCTTAAAGGTCAAGTTGTCTCAGTCAGCGTGTTTGTTTTAAACAAAATGTGGCCCTTCGGACGAATTCGAAGCCAATGCAGTGACCTTAATGATAGAGCGTCTAGTAGGAAGCAGTATTTCAAATGGTCGGTTCATTCTGTGAGTTCAGCTTAGAGGACAGAGGAAATGTGACTGTGGTTTGAGTCCTTGAAGGTTTCACCCGGTGCACACACACATATTCACAGAAAAATAGTGTCAGAATCCACCACATGTCATTTCCAACCGACATGCTGGACATGTTCTGTCTCTTAAATGAACCTCAGGGAATTCGCTGCTGAATATTCCTCTACTATTGGGCTGACAGGAAGCACTAGAGCTGCCCTCGGTGCTCATGGGCAAATCTGGCACCGGTAAAGACACATCTCTCCACCTCAGCCAAACCAGCTGTCTTAGTCTGCCAACTCAGTCAATCCTTGATAATCACGTGTAGGAATGCAGCCATTTCAGTGTGTGTACATGCTAGGAGATGAATATGGATTTATTTATTCAATTTTTTTTTCAACAGATCCCAGTGAAACATTTTATAGCAAGATGATATTTGGCTCCGTGTTAAATAAAATCCAGTTTATAAAGTCAGAGAAATAACACTTGTAGATTTCATTGACGGCAGCTTCAGTCACCAGAGAGCGTTGGTATGAATATGTGCGAGATGATCCAACTAGATTATGAATGCCTCATCTGATTTCACCTCATTACCTCATTTAAATGTCATAACCTTTAACACAGCTGATTATCCCTCTCATTGAAATACTGCCACAAAGTAAAGCTTTCTCTGTGTGCTTAAAGGGCATTTAAAAGTCGTATGCGCTCAGCCCGGGAACACAAATTCTGTTCGGGCCTTTTAAATTCACACTGTGTATTTGATTTGCTGCAGGGCTGCTGGCACAATGACACATCAAAAATGAATCAAAAGAGAAAAATAGAAATTTTCCAAGCATATCGAAAGAGTTATAATTATACTTTTCTGCATTTTCCATCCCCGTTTCTGTTTTTGGCTCAAAATATATTTACCCCACTGAGATATATTTTTTTTTTTTCTCCTCCCCGCTCTTCCTAATGTGGTTTCATATCAGTTTTTCCTGCCGTGAGCAATTAATTTGTTGAATTGTGATATATTGTTTTAAGATACAACCCGTGTTAATTGGAATTCAGAGAGCGACTGCCACAGGGTTTCGGGATAATGGTTGCTGTTTCTCTTCAGTCACTCTTCAGTGGCGCTTGTACACTAAAGGCGGTTTTATAACAGGAAGTCCTGCATGAATGCTTGTGCTGAGAGCGAGAGGGTAAAGAAAAAGTGATGAGTCAGGCGTGGAGGAACACGACTGAATGAGAAGGCGACCAAGCGTGCTGGCCATTATGTGTATCCTTCCTGTCAATCATAAGCCAGACTGACAGTTCACACAATTGCTTTAACAGATAATCTCCAGGGAGAAGACCCTCAACCTTTGTGAATTGATCATGACATCAAAAAGCTCTTTTTGAATGTGCAACATTTATTTTGTTCCCACTCGACACAGAGCGTGGTTTAGGTAGGAAAAAGTAGTTTTATTTTCACTCTCGACTCTTTGAAACATGCACTTCTTTAAATGGCCTAAATAGAGTTTCCAATATTTGGTGTGAAATAGTCCTGCAAGTGTATTGGTGCTCGTCGCTCCCCCTTCCCCCGTAGAAAAATGATGGCGTTAATTAAGAAGACCAGCAGGAACAGACCGGGATCAAGATGGTATAATTATTAAAGGCCTGCTCGTGCTAATGCGCTGCTCTTTAGCTGTGGGATCAGGATGGCAGAACCCTGGAAACCCACAGTCGTGCCTCCATAGACGTCTGTAATTTATATCAACCAGTTCTTTTCCTCAAGAGTCATATAGGCAGCTCTTCTATTTCATAAACTGTATCATAAAATTTTTTTTGGCAAGATTTTAGTTTTGCCTTTTTTCGTGTTTTTCATGTCTTGTATTTGTTTAATATACATTTTTGTTTTCAACATAAAATAACACCTTTAAATGACCAACCTGTTTGGATTTGTTTTATTTTGAATTACAGATTTATTTTATTTTATTTTATTTTATTTATAAAAAAATGTAATAAAAAAATTGCATGTTTTTTCTCTCAGGAAATTAATTTTATTATTTAGGAAGATTGCATGAAATCATAATTTAGACTTTTATAATGTTACAAAATATTTCTAATTCAAATAAATGCTGTTCTTTTGAGAACAGTTGAGAACGTTGAGGCATGAAAGTAAAGCTAAAAGGAAAGATGCATCAGTTTCTACAGTTTCTTTTTTTCTGTTTTCAACATTGATAATTAAATCACTGGGATATTTTATAAGCATATTTTAATTTATGTTTTCTAATTTTCTTTCTTTTTTTTTTTTTTTTAATGTTTTTAAAATAAGTATTTGTTTTTTTGTACACTAAATGACCACAAACCTATTGAAATTAAATGACCAACCTGTTTGGATTTGTTTCTTTTTGAATTACAGATTTTATTTCATTTTATTTTATATACAATTAAAAAAATATGTTTTTTTCTCTCTCATAAAATTAACAGTCTTATTTAGCAAGGATGCATGAAATCATAATTTAGACATTTATAATGTTACAAAAATATATAATTCAAATAAATGCTGTTCTTTTGAACTTTCTGTTCATGAAAGCATGAAAAGAAAAGCTAGCAAAGAAAGATGTGTTGGTTTCTACAAAAATATTGTTTTTATATTTTCAACATTGATAATAATTATCTTGAGCACCAAATCAGCTTATTAGAGGAATTCAGAAGGATCATGTGACACTGAAGGATAATTTAATTTCAGGTTTAACTTCATTACATTTTTAAAAGATATTAAAATAGAAAAATATTTCATTACAGTGCTGTTTTTGCAGTGCTTTATTTTTAATCAAATAAACAGCCTCAAATAAACACAGCCCCAGTGAGCATAAGAGACTTATTTTAAAAACACTTCACAAAAATCATACTGACTGTATTTGTTTTTTGTTCACTGAAATGACCAAAGATCCATTGTTTTGTCTCAGAAGTTTTTGTTTTGTTTTCAATAAAACAGACCACCAGACCATCAAATAGATAAAATTCATCGCACTCAGAAGTATCACAGTATTTGAAGAGCAAAATATCAATTGTCATTTGGAAATTCATCAAATAGATAAAATTATTCCCACTCAGTAATATCAGAGTATTTAAAGAGCACCATATCAGTCGTCAGTTGGAAACTCATCTGAAGAACCAATTAAGAGCTTCAGACAGACATCTTCCTCTAAACGTTTGCACGACTCGTGCGGCGCTGGTGTTTTTTGCCTTACCCCAAAGGTGCTCGGAGCTCAGGGCCGGCGCCGGTCAGCACGAGGCCAGTGATTTGTGCCGTACAGCTGGGCCTGCAGAGGGCGGGAGGAGGTGTGTAGGGGAGCGCTGGGTGTTTTAGTGGGCAGCTGCTAATGCTTAATCTCTCCCATGCTGACACCGGCTGAATTAATTGATAGTATTCTCTGGAAGTCTGCTGGAAAGTTGTCAGGGCCCGTCAGATAAATCACTGGACAGGATTCTTCTCTGTCGTTTACTGACTCTGGCCTCAGCCGCCTCCGTCTTTGTGTGTTCATGTGGTCAGTCACAAGAAGGGGGGTCAGAAAGAAAGAAAAATAAAGCCCAGTTAAGAGAGTGCGTTTTTGTTTGCCTGTGTTCACTGGATTGTTTCTTGTTTTCCAACCCAGTGAGAAACTGAAATGTGTAACCAATTGTATTGAAAGCACAGTACATCATTGTTAGTTTCTTAATTTCCTTTTTGTGAGTACAAATTTAAGTTTTAGTCTCAGTTGCTCAGTTGTTTTAAAGGAGATGTTCACTTCCAGAACAAAAATTTACAGATAATGTACTCACCTCCTCAAGATGTTTGTCTTTCTTTCTTCAGTTGTAAAGAAATTGTTTTTTGAGGAAAACATTTAAGGATTTTTCTCCATATACTGGACTTCAATGGTGCCCCCAATTACGAACGTCCAAAATGCAGGTTCAAAGGGCTCTAAATGATCCCAGCCAAGGAAGATGGGTCTTATCCAGTGAAACGATTAGTTATTTTCTAAAAAAAAAAATTTTATTTTATTACTTTTTAACCACAAACGCTCGTCTTGTCTTGTCTGCCTGAACGCTGTTTTTTCCGGTTCATGACAGTTGGGGTATGTCGAAAAACTCCCATCTTATTTTCTCTTCCAACTTTAAAATCATCCTACATCACTGCAGAAGTACCGACCCAGTGTTTACAAAGTGAACAAGGTAAAGCATCGATGTAGTACGATTTGGAAGTTGGAGGAGAAAATGAGATGGGAGTTTTTCGATGTACCCTAACTATCATGAACCGGAAAAAACAAGAGTTCAGGCAGATGAGACAAGATGGTCATTTGAGGTTAAAAAGTATATAAATTGTAATTCTTTTTAGAAAATAACCAATCGTTTGCTAGATAAGACTCAGATTCAGAGCCCTTTGAACCTGCATTTAAACTGCATTTTGGAAGTTCAAAATCAGGGGCACCATATCAGTCCAATATATGGGGAGAAACCCTGAAATGTTTTCCTTAAAAAACATATTTTCTTTATGACTGAAGAAAGAAAGACATTAACATCTTGGATTGCAAGGGGGTGAGTACATTATCTGTAAATTTTTGTTCTGGAAGTGAACTTCTCCTTAAAGAAAGTTAACTTAAAGTAGGGAGACGAAAGTGCATCTTCAACCTATTTTTCACAATTAAGACATAAACTAAACTGAACCTTGCATGGCTAAGTATGATTTCCTGTTTTACAAGAACATTCCTGACCCCATAGTGACTCATACTTGACTAGCTAAAAACTTGGATTCTGTGGTATAATATACTTAGCCTTTACTAATTATGATCGAGAGCGGCATAGAAGATTAGGAGGATAGGAAAGAAAAATAGAAGGATTATACTAATAGTACCTAATGTATAAACAGCAGGAATGTAGATTAATTTGTGTAGTCACTACTATAAAGGCTCTCCCAGCTCTGGCTTATGTACACACGCATTATTTCTAGGGCTCCCAGTGAACACTTTGGAGAGGAATTGATATTGGGATAGTTATTTTAAAGATGACATGAAATGGTTTTCCGAGTGCAGTTTTCTTTCCCATGCTGTTGTACTTCATTTCTAATGTGTAAAGGGTTGTTTTATTAACTTTTTTTTCAGTATACTAGCATGCAAATCACTTTAATTCTAATAGATATTGGATAAAAATCACTAAACTTTTGATTTTTATTATTTTATGTTTTTTATAGATCCGCAGAGTAGCTTACAAAGCCAATGCTCATTCTAATCATTTATTTTAACAGTTTTGCTGTTGCTTCTTAATAAAAAAGAGAAAATGAACTCCTTCTGGATTATTCTCACAAAAATATGCTGTATGAGGCATTGATTCCACGTTATTCTTTACCACTGCAAGAGTGTGTTTATTTTTGGCCTCGGCCTTATTGATGTTTACACTCTCAACAGCCACCGCGCTCTTAATGAGATTAACACATAAAAATCAATTAAACTTTCACTAAAAAACAGTGTTTAAACCAAAGCAAGCTTGTACCGCAAGAATATTGTTTCGCTGTCACATTTGCCTTCTAATGTTATGTGATGTCTCGACCGGTCTGAGCACTTCGCGATCACGTTGAATGTCGAAAGCCGTCTCATCCAATTTCCGCACATATATTCCCTGCTAGATCAGCCTACGCAATGTTACCTCATCCTTTTTTTTCTTGCTTAAGTAGTGATCCCAGGCAGCAATACTGTAGCTTAACCCAGCGATCAGTGTCAGGGTTTTAGATTTACAGTTCTTTTGAGCGGCTGGATTTTCAGACATCAGCGTGCTGACACTTTTCAAATGCTTGGCCTGACAGGTAACACGGTCTCAAGGTACAGATACTTTGAGTCTGATCTACTGATGTTTGCTTGCTAACCTGCGTCATGTAAACCGCTGATAAATGTCAGATGTAGGCAGGTGTGATTATTGCTTAGTTTCTTCTTTTTCTTCTGCTAGTTTTTTTTTCCACAGTGCAAAGTACAGTGTAAAGGAGGAGTGTAGCATTAATTTAATAAGTATAGAAACATTGCATATTTGTTTAATACTTTGCAAATTTTTGTCATTTAGTTATATATATCTATATATATATATATATATATATATATATATATATATATATATATATACAGGCATTGTATATATATATATATATATATATATATATATATATATGTATGTATGTATGTATATGTATGTGTGTGTGTGTATATATATATGTATATATATATATATATATATATATGTATATGTATATATATGTGTGTGTATATATATATATATATACATATATATATATATATATATATATATATATATATATAAAAAAATATATAAATATGTGTGTGTGTATATATATATATATATATATATATATATATATATATATATATATATATATATATATATATATATATATATATATATAAACTAAATGACAAAACTTTACAAAGTATTAAACAAATATGCACTTGTAATTTTTGTAAATATATACATGAATGTGTTTGTATTTATACATACGTAATAATCACACACAGTACATACACATATATTTGGTAAACTCAAACTGTTTTGTATGCGATCAGCATAAAATATATATATACATACATGTAAATATATATATATATATATATATATATATATATATATATACACACACACACACACACACACACACATTTATTTTTGAATGACACTTCAAGTCCTCCATAAAAAACAAATCTGTCTTATCTATGTTTGGGCTGTTAACATTTTTTTTTCATTTAGTATCTTTTCCTGTTGTCTGTTATGTATTGATTTTTATTTTCAACTCTCTGGTACCTTGGCAACTTACATTTTCAGGCCATCACATTTTCTCTGACCTTCAAGCATAGAGCTGCTCTACAGGTGCGTCTCGTGCTCCGGTTCAATTACTCATTCCCCTCACTTCAGGCCCATGACCTTTGACCCAGTACGTATGATTGCATTCTTCCGTTTTCGTTTAAGTTCATTTTATTTTGGCACAGGAGATTCAGGCTCCATCATTCTCACAGTGCAGTCTCTGTACACGCTGGCTGTACACTTAGGTGAATGGCCCCACAACAGAAGCAGATGTTCATGCATTTTAATCTGAAATTGTGGCTTTTGTTTGTCTGGCTCCATCTCTCTTCATTTCCGTAATTACTGCTTCTGTGGAAAAGTCCATCTGAGCCAGGAATGCAGAGAGGCAGAATGGTGTTTTCTCTCCCCCTTTTCTCACTCTTTCTTTCTGATGGACAGACTCAATTTCACTTTTTGCCTGTAATTACTTGGGTTTGGCGGCCAGCGCTGTTGTCATTTTCCCAGAAATAACAAGTGAACAGAGGGCCCTCTGTCCCAAGACTCACCTCTGACTGGCCGTCTATTTACCTTCACGGCACCGGGCTGAACTTAGGACGGAATTCACTTCACTGGTGTCCTTGTGTTGGTTGAGACACAGCTGCTTTACTGCCTCAATTGGAACTACAATGGAATACATTTGTTGTCACACTGTGATCATTGAGGAGTTAAAGTTTATTTTCATTCATCGATGTCGGAATGCATTGCCTATACTTCTTGTTTACTAGCATGTTTTTTTGTTTTTTTTTTAATTCAATGAAGAATTATATGTAAGCAATATAACACTTGTAGCCATAAGATATGGCTGTATATCAGCACGATTGTGGTTCAGGTAATCACAGTGTACTGATATACAGCCGTATCTCACAAGCTACAAGTGTGATATTGTGTATATACAACAGTTTCACGGCATAAGTGTGCAAATACATAAGAAACAACAATAGAGTGTCTTTAAAACCCTCTTTTGTGCAAACTACTGTTGTTTAAATGCAATATCACAATCGTAGCCGTCCGATATGGCTGTATAACAGCACGACTGTGATTCAAGTAATCACAGTGTGCCAATATACAGTTATATCACACGGCTAAGAGTGTGATATTGCGTTTATACAACAGTTTGACAGCACGAGTGTGTTAATACATAAGAAGCAACAATGGAGTGTCTTTAAAGGAGAACTCCACTTCCAGAACAACAGTTTACAAATAATTTACTCACCCCCTTGTCATCCAAGATGTTCATGTCTTTCTGTCTTCAGTCGTAAAGAAATTATGGTTTATTGGATGCATCTTATATTGTGTTGTTGAAACTTGTTTACAATTCTTTCAGTCTTTTTTAATAAAAAAGTCTTTACTGCTGACTCAAATACTATTATTAAATACAACTATTAATTTTTTTTTTAATAAAATATTTAATAAACAACAACAACAGCCATCATAAAAGTTGCTAGGCAAAGGCAGCGCTCTGATAGAGACAGCATTAAAGTTATTGCCCTCAGCAAGACGGATTTGCTCTGAAAGAAATAATAGATTAATGAGATCAAAAGTCTGCCCATTAGATTTACCCCAAATTAATTATATCTCATGTTTAACCACTATAGAGACATCAGAGCCAGCGGCAAATTTCAGAAAATCTTGGCGAGGCAATACTGCTTTTAGCGGGTTCGTGAGCGCTGAACGGTCGCTGATACCCTGGAGCTCACATCTTTGAAAGTGTTGAATCAAATTTTCAAATAAATGTTATGTTTATTAACAAACCACATATATGAAGTCTAAACAAGTACATTCTCACCTAAAAACCCTCCATTCTCCATTCATCTCCATTAAAACTACATTTCATGACAATTAACAGTGTTATTTATAAAATTATAGTGAATTTGGCATCCAGCAGTGAGAAATACTGCATGCAGAGTGATACAAACAGTGAAAAGTTTTAAGTTCTGACATCGCTTGAATATCACACTCTTTTATTAGCCAGTCATATTCAGGGACCAGCAATAGCACAACAGCAATAATTAAACACTTGCATAGTTGTATGAAGTCTTTGAAATGACAGGACTGTCTTTCACAATTAAAATGTTTTAGTGGTACATCTAAGTCTCTTTGGTTTTATTGTGCATATTTGTGCTAGTGGATGAACACGTGAATGAGTCTTTGTTTATGTGTTGCCGTGGCTTTGCTGTAGATGAGTAATTGCAACTGTATGAAGAGGTGCCAAAGGCAATTTGACCTGAGGGTGCAGGTGATAATGGTCATATCAGCCGAGAATTTTCTTTGTAATAAGACACTGTGTGAGAAGTCAAAGGTGAAAAATCACAGTTATATTGTTTGGAGGAGGAAAGGATGTGAATTTGTGTCTGTGTGTAAATACATATAACTGTCTGAAGGAAATCACAACCCAAAGGTCTTCAGCCTTGAAGTGTGGCTGCAGTTTGTTGAGAATGTCGACCGTCTCTTGCCCTTATTTGACAGACTCTGCTTCCTCTAGAGACCACACCAGAAATACAAGTCCAACCAAACATCACAAAACATTCAGAACGACCGGCAAGTGTCAGGGCTATGGTGTCCCCAGGAATCCGGCTCCGCCGGGGGTCTGGCACCGAGCCGTCCGCAGCTGTCAGAGTCCTGTGCAGCAAAACGCCAGCACCAGATGAGCTTTGGTAACCTAACCTGGCCCAGGACGCTTTATGAGCCTGGGAACAATCCTGTGTTTTCTTTGAAATGCCTGACCCGACCCCCTGGGTGCTAGACACTAGTGTTATTCCAGTGCTACCCCAATGACTTTGTTTTTTTCTGTTCCCTTTTTTTTTCAACTGTGGCCAAAACATTATAGAAAATGCATTCTGATGTGTCTGCAGATCTTCTAATTCAATAAGAATGTTCAGAATGGCATTCCTGTCTTTTTCTTTTTCTCAGAGTTGCTTTAAGAGGTGTTTTGGTTGTGTTTTCACAGGTCCGGTCTAATGACAGTGATATGTGAGTGCACTGAAAAGCAGTTTGATCACAGTGAGAGACTGAGGACTAAATAAACAAAAATGTAAAGAGTCTGTCCTGCCATTGTAAAACCTTTTATGAGCTCTTTGCTTCACTGAAAGAATATAGTCACAACAAAGACAGATCAAATTTAGTTTTCTAAGATAGCCAGGGCTGCTGGATTCATTGTTTGGACCTTTAAGAGAATGGATTGTGTGTATCTTCCATATTCATTTGTAAATATAAGAGCACTGCACTTCAGTGCATTTTTTGTGTGTCCGTGTTGTTGGCTCTAAAAGTATGTAGCATGGTAAATACGTTCACTTTAACAATGAAGACAAGAGAGAGTGAAAACAAATCATGTTGATCTATGTTGTACTTGACCCTGTAGAGCATTTGTTTCCTGCTTTGTACTCCTCCATCATGAAATATGTCCAAAAGTGAGATCTACCCCACCCAGTGATATCCATCATAGCCAACATGACAGTCTAGGCTCTTGTCTACACATTTTTCAGATTTTTTTTTTAACCATTCTTTAAAATGTTTAAAAAACTTCAAGGCAATAAATACCCAAAGCATAAAGTATACACAATATTTTATACACAGTATCACAGTAGGTTACTCGTAATGTTTTTAAGGAGGTTTTTGTAGAACGTTGATATGTCTAAGTTAAAAAAAATATAGATTTTGAAATGCGTCTCTTATGCCACCAATGTTCCACCAAAATGTATTTATTTGATCAGTAAAAACAATAAATATAAAAACTTCATTGCAATTTACAGTACCTATTTTTATTTTAAAATACAATTTGTTCTTTGTAATAGCAAATCTGAATTTTCAGCAGTCATTACTTCAGTCTTCAGTGTCACATGATGCTTCATAATTCATTCAGATATGCTGATTTGCTGCTAAAGAAGAATTTCTTTCTGTTTTCAATGTTGAAAGGATTCTTTGATGAATGTAAAGTTTAAAAGATCAGCATTTATTTGAAATAGAATATTTAGTAAAGCCTGCTGTGACTTGTTCGATTGAATAGATCCTTTGCTGAATAAAAGTAAAAATTCCTTTTGAAAAAAATACTAATAATTGACCAATCCTACCCCCTTCCCTCTCTCCCACTTCGCTTTCTGTCCAACTACACTGTCCTTTATCTAAATAAAGACATAAAAACACCAAAAATAAATCTTTAAAAAAATTAAAATACAAAATAAATAAATAAGACAGTGAAATATTGACATGTAAATTAATATTTATATTTATTGAACTAGTTTAATTAAATATTTATATTTTATAAATATATAAAATAATTTATATTTATTTAATGTAGTTAATATTTACAAAATGTTTATAAAATTGTTTTTGTAAAAAACTAAAATGATGAAAAACGTCTTGCCTGTTTTACATGCATCACAGTAATGTCTTCACTTTAGAAGTCTAAAGTGTATAGAATGGCATATACGTGTAGATGGGAGGCCAAAATATATATCCATGTAGACGGGCTCAAACATAAAAGACTGAATTCTTAGCTGTATCTTCCCTGTCAAATCTGATATTAACATTGAGACAGGTGAGATCTGTATAATTTCAATCACCGTTTTGAAGAGAAGTTGAACAATGTCGCTCCCTCTATTCCCACTGCCTGAAGAGTGAGTGTGATTAGCTAATATAACAATTCGTTGGAGCTCTGAAACTAGCGACGGGTGACGAGACGTCTAATATCTGACATTTAGAGTTCTAAGGATCTCTGATTGGCACTTGATTAGGGTCTAATTCATGCCATTATCTCCTTCAGTAGAATTAGCTGGGTAGAAAATTGTGTGGTAAATCACAGGGGCTGGGAACAGGAGGGGCGGGGAGGAGCCGGGAAATAAGACATAGAGTTGGAATCAACACTTTCAGTTACCTAATCATAAAGTTGACTTTCGGCCCAACAGAATGGCACGGGACCACCAAGTGTTTGCCAACTCTTTTGGCACAGAGGCGTTCCTCTCAGTGCAGTTCATTTAGAACAATTTACAGAGTTCTTCTGCTGCTTCTTCCTTTCCACCTCCAGAGTTTCCGTTCCTCACCCAGCCCACCCTAACCCAACCCGGCCTGCACTTAATGGCAGCCGCTCCCCCAGGCCTGAACTCCAAACCTCAGCGGGGACAGAAAATAATTAGGGAGGGAAAATTGCGCCTGACACCATTTCTGAAAAGCAGGGTATTGTAATGAAAGCAGAGCAAGGATCTTTGTGTCAGAGGGAAAAATTGAAAGAGTCGGCGAGAGAAAGACTTTGCGAGAAAGGCCTTTGGGGGGTTAGCGAGGCATTACTGTCTCGCCACAGCGCTTGTGGGAAAACGTTGAAACTCATGCATGTGCCCAACAGGTACCTGACTTTTCTCAAGGCATCGTCTGCACTTTTGCAGGAGGAATGATAGGATATTGAGGTTGCAAGGATCTGAGAGAAGCACCTACACACTCTGTACAGTAGTTTTGTTCTATCTACAATAACATCCAATTTTATTTTTGAATTCTCTTCTTTAAACATTTTTGTGCATTGTCATAACATCTTGCAGTCTTTTTTTTTCTGTCTGAAATTGACTGTCGTGATGCAAATTTTTCATCTCGTCTTCATTACTGTTGACAAAATCAATGCGGAACACCTTCAAAATGAATAACTCAACTGGCGCTGAGTCACACATCCTACAGTCACACGCCTTGAGCAGATCGATGCAACATTAGCGGTAATGGCGGAGGAGACTTGGAATGGCGGTGGTGGACAACACCAGATGCTACGCGGCATAGTGGGGAAGCGGATAAATGACAGATCCGTTGTTGAAAGGTCCAGCGGGGGCATCGTGGCTTTTGAAGAGGAGTGAAATATTACACTGGGTGGCACAGTTGCAGGATTACTACAGGCTGAAAGTGCTGTTTTTAGAGCCTTGGCAGCTGTCTCGAAAGCACGGGAAGCCAGGGACTGCAAATTTCTTTAATAGCCAAGCGATCAGTGTTTATACTTTAAGGGACTTGCGTGAATATGCTCGTGCTGAGTTTTATTTGATGACCCCGTTTGTGATGTCACACTATAATTTGCATAATGAGATGATCAAAACGTCTCTCAGAAACATCTTGGACTGTGCTCAGTGTGTCTGACAAAGAGCAGGCAAGTACAGAAACAAGTGTGTTGCTTAAGTGTATCGGTAAGACATTTAATTGTAAGGCTTGCACCGGAACGACGCAAATAGCACACTATATCTCTTAGGTAAAGGTGACAATAAACACCACACTTAGCTAATGACGATCAGAGGCTGCCCTTGTAAGTTCGCTAGCGTTGCAATCAGCAGGGAATTCTCCTTAAATCCTCCCCAGATTAGAAAATAAATTGACACCCCGGCTCGCATCTGGGTCACGCTTCTGCTGCGGCTCGGCTGAGACCTGCTTTCGGTGTTGTTAATTCATTTGTCATGAACAGAAATCATCTGAGTCGCTAGGGAACGATTGGGAACAGTAAGTCCTGCATTCGGAGCCCTACACAAATTCCCCTGGTTAGACAGCCACGGTTATTGATTCCCGCAAAGAATTACATTGTTTTGTGCCACACGTTGTTGTGTCTGACTAGAAAGTCGAGGAATCGGCTGACTGGACATGATTGCGCCCGGGATCCAGGCCCGGGCCCCTGGGCTCATTACCTGGGCTGGATGGGAGAATAGGCTCTCGGCTCTGCTTTCTCATCTCGAAAGCCATTTTTTTATCGGAATTCATCTCTAAATATACCTGCGGTGGGTGAGGCGGGGGGTTAGCGAGATTACGGTATTGAGCCGGCAGACGATTTCAGTTTTAGCGCCCAAAGCGATTTCAGATTGCCTGTCTTTAGAGATGTATGTATGCCGGTGCATTTTGATACCTTCGCTTAGCAGCTAAACGGAGAGCATGGGCTGCCACTCACGCTGACGCTGGCATCACCTGATATGGCATCTGCGGCACCCAGCCCGTTGAACTCGTCTCCAAACAAATGGAGCGAAAATTAAACCTGAGCCACTATGATGCAAGGCCACAGAAATCAGCTGAAGCCTCTCAACCCATCTAACGGGATTTGCTGTCACAGTGAGCTGAACTCCCAGATTACTTCTGAAAATCATTACTTGCGTCGCACAACAATGCAATCAGTTTAATATCCTTGGGAAGTCACATAGGCTGGTGCCAAGCAGACGTTTGGTTGCGACGCATTAGAGACCCGGAGATATGTTGCTCTGAAGCTCTTGTATTGCGGATATTTTGTAATCGGGAACTCGCTTTAGACCTTGCAGTCCGGCAGCCTCTTGCCTAGAATATTGATGAGAGTCTGAAAACACCCCTAATGTGAGTGTCGGTGTGCATGTGGGTGATAGATAATCCCATGCAGGCAGACAAAAGACGAGAGTCCGGGGACTTGAGCCCAGTGAGAAGAGGATGATGAGGAGGAGGACGATTCAGCAGCAGCTGGTGAAGGCTCCAGGGCACCTGAAGACATCTCTCACCCGGTCTGGCTCTCTTCTCTCATGGGGAGAGTTCACCTAGCACCTGCTGGAGGTGATCTGAAGATCCATAAAGAACTAAATCTGCACTCTCACACAACCGCGTTCAATCTACCAACGTTCCTTCTGGGTGTTTTCTTTAACTTCAGGCAGTTTTATGTCCCTTATCTCATTTTTCATCTTAGGCAAGAAATTTGAAAATGACGAGAGAAAAAAATCAGGAATTTGCAAAAATGTTAAAAACAAAAACAAAACAACAGGAATCTGAAAACATTTAAAAACAAAACACACACACAAAACTGAAATTTGAAAACATTTAAAAATGAAACCCAAAACAAAACAGAAATGTGAAAATATTTAAAACCGAAAAACAAAACTAAACAAAACAGGAATTTAAAAACATTTGAAAATGAAACAAAACAACAGGAATTTTAAAACATTTAAAAACTAAACAAAACAAAAACAAAAAAAAAAAAAAACAACTGGAATTTGAAAACTGATTTGAAAAATGAAACAAAACAACAAGACAAGAGGAATTGAAAACATTTAAAAACAAAACACAAAATAAAGCAGGAATTAAAAAACATTTGAACAAAACACAAAACAAAAACAATACAGGAATTTGAAAACAAGAAACATGAAACAAGCAGGAACATGAACAAAATCAAATTATAAAAATGCATAAATAAACATCTTTCATACATTTCCATCACTGTTATTTCCAAAATGTATGTAATTTTTAATGTGTTTTAATACAAAAACAGCTGTTATATTATAACTATTATAACTATTTTCTATTTTAATATGTTTTAAAATGTTGTTTATTCCTGTGATGTCATAGCTAAAATTTCAACAGCTATAATGTCAGTCTTCAGTGTCACATGATCATTCATTCAGTATTCTGATTTGGTACTCAAGAAACATTTCTTGTTATTATCAGTGTTGCAAACATTTGTGCTGCTTAATATTTTGGTGAAAACCATCATACATTTATTATCAGGATTCTTTGTTAAATAGAAAGTTTAAAAGAACAGCGTTTATTGTAAAAATTGTTGTAACATTCACCTCTTATCAATTTAATGCATCCTTGTTGAACAAAAGTATTAATTTTTGAAAACTTCCAACCCCAAAACTTTCAACTGTAGTGTGTTTGATTTATTTTGCAGTGTTTTAGAAGTTGTTTTTACGTTGAAAACAGACACATACATACATAGGCTGTTTTTAGTCCTAAGTCATCCCAGTCTACAGTATATACGGTACATTGATCAGCTAAATCTTCCTTGCCTATAAGCCATTTTACAGTGTTCCCTAGAGAGTTGCTGATTTTATAATACAACATGCATTTTTGCATTGTTGAAATTGGTGTGTCTGCTGACGGCCTCTAGAAATCTACATATTTCTATAAGATTTCACTGAGCCGAGTCACTGGCATTGTCAGTGATAAACACAAAATAAGCAAGAGAACAAAAGGAAAAAACACTCTTTTAGGCCCGATCCGAGCAAAGATGAAAGCTATCAGACTAGTATGGTACATGCTTGGCGTGGGATTGTAAGGATACTGAATAAATCAGCATTTGTGATGTTTTTCTGACCAGTCTGAGACATGCAGAAGGCAACGATACGAGAGCTGCATAAGCATCAAATAATCAGACATAGGAGAGAAGGCTCCACGAAAGCCGAAACACATCTGATGTGTTCACCAGCAGCATCAGGTCAGCTAATAATGGGCTTTGACAGGCTGTGAGGAGGTGAGCAAATCTTAATTTTGATCATGTACTGATCGACTTGTATCACCTGATCTCCATCCGCTCCTTGGCCTCCAGCTCCAGATTTTGCTGAAACAGCTCTGTACAAATAGGAACCGTGAAAGTTCACGATTTGAACTTTGGCATTATTAGAGGGAGACATTATGCTAGTGCTCACCTCTAGGTGATGTTAGCCAGTGTGTATGTGGAGTTGTTGGGAATGCATGTTACTTGATTGTAAACATGTTTTTATAAGGTGCATTTGTGAGTAAACATTTTTTCTAGGCTCAGACAAGACGTAAATAATATGTCTTTTATGAAAACTTAAATACTATTATTTTTTAATTGTATTTATTTATTTTTAAATCAACCTCAGCAGTGGGTTGCTTGAGGACTAGGATAAGTCATCAGCAAGCGGGATAAACCGTAACATCATGAGCTTTTCTTTTAACCGTGCTTAATGAAAAACAAGCATTTTGCAAAGCGTTATTAATTATTACTTTTAAGTAAACATCTTCATGCGCTTTTCCAAACAGACTGCCATTACTGAGGGTTTATTTCCTGCGTAAATGCTTCCCTCCCGCTGAAGCCCAAACATTCATACATGCATGTTGATTACCTATTCAACATACTACATGAATTTATTGCCTTTTAACTGTGCTTGCAATCTGCAATAACATGCTCTGCTTCCTGTAACGCTCATCTCTCAAAGGCTGTGGTGTGCTTGACCAGGCGTATTCACGAGAGGCGTGATTCACAGCCAACTGACTTTTAATGCTAACGCATAAGAGCTGTAATAATGCACTTTACATGCAGCAAAATATGCTGTTTTTACAGCAATGCTGTTTGCTGAGCAAGAGGCTTTGAGCGTAATGGCCTGCTATATAGTAGACATTGTTTTATAAAGTGTTCAAAATTATACAATAGTTGGTTCTGGTCCTAGAATTTGATTAGCTGAGAGTGCTAAAATACAGCAGTGGAACTTTGACTGTCAGTCTGTGAAATAGAAATTGTCAGTGATTCGTTTTGTAGGCTAGGTTGGTATAAATCAGTGGATCATTCACTGAACTGATTTGTTCAAACCATGAATTCATTCATGAATTCGTTATACAGTTGAAGTCAGAAGTTTACATACAGCTTGCAGAATCTGCAAAATGTTAACTATTTAACCAAAATAAGAGGGATTATACAAAATGCATGCTATTTTTTATTTAGTACTGACCTGAATAAGATATTTTGCATTAAAATATGTTTACATACAGTCCTCAAGCGAAAATAATAGTTGAATTTATAAAAATGACCTTGTTCAAAAGTTTACATACACTTTATTCTTAATACTGTGTTGTTACCTGAATGATCCACAGCTGTTTTTTTTAGTGATAGTTGTTCTTGAGTCCCTTGTTTATTCTGAACAGTTAAACTACCCACTTTTCTACAGAAAATCCTTCAGGTCACACATATTCATTGGTTTTTCATTTTTGTGTATTTGAACCCTTTTCTTACAATGACTGTAAGATTTTGAGATCTATCTTTTAACACTGAGGACAACTGAGGGACTTATATGCAGCTATTACTGAAGGGTTAAACACTCACTGATGCTTCAGAAGGAGACACGATGCATTAAGAACAAGGGGTGAAAACTTTTGAAGAGATTGAAGATGTGTACTTTTGTCTTATTTTGCCAAAATATCTTTTTATTTTTCATTTAGTACTGCCCTTCAGAAGCTACAGAAGATACTTGCATGTTTCCCAGAAGACAAAATAAGTTACATTTTTCTTGATCTTCAAATTCAAAATGTTTTCAGCCCCCAGCTCTTAATGCATCTTGTTTCCTTCTGAAGCATCAGTGAGTGTTTGACCCTTCTGTAATAGTAATAGAGTTGTCCTCAGTTGTCCTCAATGTGAAAAGATGCATCTCAAAATCATACAGTCATTGCTGGAAAGGGTTCAAATACACAAAAATGCTGGAAAACCAAAGAATTTGTGAGACCTGAAGGATTTTTCTGAAGAGCAGCGAGCAGTTTAACTGTTCAGGACAAACTAGGGTTTAAAAATTCATTCATGAAAATGAAGTGAAGCATTATTGTTAAGGAACGAAACAAACGACTCTCTTTATTGAGCGAGTCGTTGAATCATTCACAAAGATTTAATTGTTTAAAAATGCTGATTCATTCAGGAATCAAACAAATACGGTTTGTTGGAAGACAAAACGGTCAGTACTGTTTTGGCGTTGTTTAGTGCTATCTTCGCTGACTGAGCTGAAGTACAGACAACATTATATTGTCTGTAAAATATAAGTTTCTCAATATTAACTTCCTTCTTATTGAGCTGTTGTATAAAATTAACATTGTTGAACTTGAGCGACCTCTCCATGTGGTCGATGCTGATTTCTCAGCAGCTGTATGTTTTAAAGAAACATACAATCTTCACATAACGGCAGGATGTAAAGAAGTACGCCTACACAACTCTGTCAACATGTCCATTGCGTTCTGATGCCGTTTGATGCGGTAATTGTCAGGCTGTCTGAGCAACTGATTCTCTCGTTGCAAGCTCTGTCACTGTCTTCATCTTTTCGAACTGAGTGCTTTCTCAAAAG
Organism: Labeo rohita; assembly: GCF_022985175.1. NCBI lineage: Eukaryota > Metazoa > Chordata > Actinopteri > Cypriniformes > Cyprinidae > Labeo > Labeo rohita. Next base: position 23,952,677 of record NC_066881.1, read on the forward strand.
CCATCGGAATCTGTATCTGTCGACTTGCTGTCGCTCAGACCATTAAAGATGATTGATCGGAGTGGAAAAATCTTCCCTCCAGCTGGTGTCTCCTAAAGAAAATGGTGACGAAAAACCTGCGTGTAGTTTTTGTCAACTGACGAAAGAAGAAGAGGAGCAAGGAAAATGGGGCTTTGCTTTTTGCCGAAGCTGTTCGCACTCATTTACAACGTCATTGCACAATGAATGAGCGAGTGGATCAGGTCGATCATGAAATTTAGCTGGAGCTCATCCTCTCTTCTGTAACAGCGGGCTGTCTGTCATCTTTATTGCCTCTCATCTGCTTGTGTCATTAGCGTACTGAGACTGATCTCCTTTATGACATGCTGTTCATCTCTGTGCAAACCAGATCAGTGGCAGCAGCTAAAACATACATTTAGGTCACATGTATCACGACCTGTTGGCTGGGGCGTTCAATCAATCACAGATTATGAAGCTGTTTTAAAAAAAGGCATGATTTTTCTTCATTTGTTCAAAGTCAACATGAACACCCTTTGAACGCGTTTAATGTCAATAGTGTGACATTTTGTTGTGAAATATTATGTAACTACATTTTTTATGCTTTATGTAGAAAAATAGCTTGTTCTTGTATTAAATATGTCCCTGAATGGTTGACGTTTTTATGTTGTCTGCCATGCAATAAATAAAAATCTGATTTAGAAAGATAATAACATACCTCTCATGAAAAATGCATGATTTGACATATCATTCATGTCTAAACTTAAAAAACAGTTGCTTTAATATTTTCCCCTAAATTTGTGACCTTGCACCGCAAAACCAGTCTTTAGGAGCATGGGTATATTTGTAGCAGTAGCCAAAAACACATTGTATGGGTCAAAATGATCTATTATTCTTTAATGCCAAAAAACATTATGATATGTAGTAAAGATCATGTTCCATGGAGATATGTTGTACATTTCTTACCATAAATATATCAAAATTTCATTTTTGATTAGTAATATGCATTGCTAAGAACTTCATTTGGACAATTTTAAAGGCGATTTTAGATTTTTTGCACCCTCAGATTCCAGATTTTCAAATAGTTTTTATCTCGGCCGAATATTGTCTTGTCCTAGCAAGCCATACATCAATGGAAAGCTTATTTATTCAGTTTTTACATGATATATAAATCTCAATTTGACCCAGAATTGACCCTTATGACTGGTTTTGTGGTCCAGGGTCACATTTAAGTATTACATCTCTTTAATAACAACAGTTCTCTCTGGTCCTCGAATCTGATTGGCTGATAAGAGTTTGATATAAGACAGACCAACAGAACTCCAGCAGCCGTTTCACCGTTTGTAATTGTATCACTCCGCTTGCGGTACTACTTACAGCAAGTGTCATGGCCCAAATCCAGTATCGTTTTGTAAATATTACTGTTTTTGTGTCACGGAAGATAGTTTTAAGAGGTTTTCAGGTGAGAATGTACTTGTTTATAGTTACAGTTTGTTAATAAAGATAACGTCTATTTGAAAATTTGCCTCTACGTTTTCGGACGCGTGAGCTCCAGGGTGTTGGCGACCGTTCTGCGTTTATAAAGCCGCCGAGAGAAGCCTTAACTCGGCCAGATCTTCTGGAATGTACCGCTGGCTCTAATATCTCTATAGTGGTTAAACATGAGATATAATTCGTTTTGGGGTAAATCTACCGGGCAGTCTTTAGTTTAGTAGTTCTGGCAAAATCTCATTTATATGTAAATTTATTACTGTATATCAGAACGCCTTTACTTTTGACTGAATTGCCTAGCCTTTTTAATGGCTGTTTTCGTTGCTTAGTAATATTATTATTCGATAAATAATATTTTATATGAACAATACATTTAATAATAGCGTTTAGTATTGAGAAACTCAATATTTTTATGAGTGAGTCAGCAGTAAAAAAAGGGACTTTGGTAAAGACTTGTATACTAAAAAGGTTTTAAGCGTAAGTTATTTTAGGATAAACAACAGCTTGACGCAGCGAACAAATGCACTGAGCAGCAAAATCGCGCTTTACAGATGAAAGAATATTAACGTTACCACAAACAATAACGCTTTCATCGTGAATATGAATAATGAACGCTCTATCAGATGCAGGTACGTTAATCACACTCGCTCAGTCCATCTCTCATAATACTCATACACGATACAGTGAGGTTTTAATGCAGTAATACAATAAGCTTTCAATGAAGCAACTCAACATTCCGTCGTTACTAGTTCTAAAGTAACGTTTTGAAATTAGTAACAGAGGCTTGAGCTCAACTGTTCAACTGTCAAACTTTGATTTGACTCTGTGGTGGAAGGAAGTAGTTCTGCACAGAAGAGGGCTTTTAAAGAGACTCCGTTGTTGTTTTGTTTATTTACAGACTCGTGCCGTCGAACTGTTGTATAAACGCAATATCACACTCGTAGACTTGAGATATTGCCTATGGCCGAATCACAGCCATCATATTGCTCGTATATGCAGCTATAAAAATGTAAGAAGGAGCTAGATTTGATTGGGTTGTGAAAGGTAGACTGCTATAATTGGTTAAAATTTTCTCCAACGTCATCTTTGGTTACATTAGAAGGACAGATAATGTATTTCAGATATTGAAAAAGGTATTACATTTTGATGAAAGATTATGAAAACTTTTTTTTCCTTGACATGTGTACAGTACATACTGTACTTGGGGTCAGTTATAATTTGATGTTCTCTTTTTTAATGTTCTTCTTGAGATTCAAATACAGGAGCTCTGCGTCTGTTTGCGTATTTCTGCTTACATGTTCTGCAGATTTATTTATTTTTCTCATAACTCTACCTTTATGATGTTTCTGTGTGATTGATAATGGGTCATGGGCTTTTAGAGGGAGGGAAACCAGTTGGATTTTTATTTCTCTGCCTACTCATGTGAGCTGTACCATTAGTCAGAGGCATCCTGGGTTTACCCATGTGAAATTTAAAACATCGGGAGGTGGCGACAACCAAGGGGGAGCAAAACAACACAAAAGCTTCAAGACAAAAAAACCATTCATTTTATACAGATTTACAAAAGTGGTTTAGTATCAGTAGTTTAAAGTTAATGCCTCCTTCTTCCACAAAGACTGACAACATCCCTTTAAAATCTTTGATTTTGTTTTATTTTGTACAGAATTGAAATCGTTATATATTTTTCATATTGTTCCAAATCTTGTTCCAGTCTTCTGTGGAACACAAAAGGAGATTTTAATATTTTGGGTTTTTTTTTAGTCCCTATTGGGCATAGACAGACATTGTCACAGAATATAAACTGTTGTTGTCCGCGACAATTCTTTTGTGGTTCCGGATGTCAGTGAATAAATGGCAGCATTTGTATTTCAGCTTGGGAAAAAACTTTAATATTTCAACAAATATTTCTGTTGTCACATGAGTGCTGTGTTTCTCTCTTTCAGTGGATGGCTGCATACACAGAGCCGCGGGTCATCTCCTGTATGAAGAGTGCCACTCGTTAAACGGCTGTGACACTGGAAAAGCCAAGATCACCTGCGGCTACGACCTCCCTGCTAAATGTAAGTATTAGCATGTTGCCTTTATTTTTTTATGTTATTATTTTGCATGCAATGAAGACCACTGTATGCTGAAGCCAAGGGAACAGCAGCGCTCGCAAACCTCCTCATCGGATATCTTACTTTGTAGTTTTTTAAACAACAATCATGACTTCTAGAGAAGAGTTAATTACCAGTGTAATGAGTGAGTGTTACCATGCTTCAACTTTGTGATATTCCTGCGGCAGAGCACCCGTTGTTTGCAGCGATGCAGTTCGAGCGCGTATGTGTGATTAATGGAGTGGTATTATTAGTGCGCTGATTATCATGATGACTTGCTGTGGTGTGCTTGGCTGGCTGAAGGGGCCATCTGTACTCCAACAAAGACATTAAGGGAACTATTAGTTTGTAATTTGATTGATATTTCATCCTTGATTTATTCCATTAGCTTATGGCATTCTCTGACTCATGTGAGTGATGATGAGCATCACACTGGTAGCGGTTGGAAGACTGCGTTGCTACGAGGCGGCGTCGCGGGATTTAGAATGCGAGAGGGTGTCTTGTGTCGTGCTGTCCGCCTGCTGTGGTGAAGATGTGCTTAAAACATTAACGGACTCTAATCTATGAGATTCTCCTGAGGTGGTCTGATGTAGATAAACAAGGTCATTGCTCTGCTAAACCCCATTAGATGGTGAATTGCAGGGCTTAGCTGGTTTAACTGCTCTCCTAGCCACATCAAGCTTGTGTTTAGTCAGTTATGTGATTAGTTAGTTGGTTTAGTTGGTCAACCTGCTGGTCTCATAGTCTTACCAGCTGGGATGTGGTTTTCTGGTCTTATTGTAACTTACTGGTTAAGTTATCTAATCTTCCAGCCTGGTTAAGCCGATTTAGTTGGCAATTCATCTTGAAACCCAGCCTTTCTAGCTGACTAGTGTTCTTAAATGATGTAATTTGCTGGCCTTTAGATAAAGTTTTGTTAGCTGACCAGGTTTTATCCCAGCCTTTCTGGCTGACAAGTGCATTGAATTATGTAGATTGCTGGTTTTAATTATGTAACTTTCTGCCATCCTCGTTTGACTGGTTTAGTTGGTAATAGCTAGTCTCCCAGCCTGGTTAAGATGGTTTAGTTGGTAATGGCTAGTCTCCCAGTCTGGTTATGCTGTTTTAGTTAGCTGACCAGCTTTTCTCCCAGCCTTACCAGGTGACTAGTGTTTTTAAATCATATAGTTTGCTGGTCTTCATTTAAGTTACTTTGTCTTTCAGCCTGGTTAAGCTGATTTAGTTGGTAATCCAGCTGGTATCCCAGCCTCACTAGCTCACTAGTGTTCTTGAATAATGTGGTTTACTGGTCTTTAGTTAAGTTACCTTGTCTCCCAGCCTGGTTAAGCCTGTGTAGTTGGTAATACCTAGTCTTCCAGCCTTACCAGCTGACTAGTGCTCTTGAATGATTTAGTTTGCTGGTCTTTATTGAATTTACCTTGTCTCCCAATCTGTTTGAAGCTGGTTTAGTTGGTAATAGATAGTCTCCTAGCCTGGTTAGCCTATTTTATTTGGTAATAGCTAGTCTCCCAGCCTGGTTACGCTGATTTAATTGGCTGACCAGCAAACTACATAATTTAAGAGCACTAGTCAGCTGGTAAGGCTGGACCTTACAAGCTGACTAGTGCTCTTAAATAATGTAGTTTGCTCGCCTTTAGTCTATTACCTTGTCTCCCAGCCTGGTTAAGCTGGTGTAGTTGGTTATAGCTAGTCTCCCAACCTAGTTAAGCTGGTTTAGTTGGCTGACCAGCTTGTCTTCCAGCCTTACAAACTGACTAGTGCTCTCCAATGATTTAGTTACCTTGTCCCCAAGCCTGGTTATGCCAGTTTAGTTGGCTGATTAGCTTATCTCCAAGTTTTACCAGCTGACTGGTGTTCTTAAATGATATGGTTTGCTGGTCTTTAGTTAAGTTAGTTTGTCTCCCAGTCTGGTTAAGCTGGTTTAGTTGGCTGATCATCTTATCTTCCAGTTTTACCAGCTGACTAGTGTTCTTAAATAATGTAGTTTGCTGGTCTTTAGTTAAGCTGTCTTGTCTTCCAGCCTGGTTGGCCTAGTTTAGTTGGTAATTGCTAGTCTGCTAGTCTGGTTTTCCAGCCTTACCAGCTGACTAGTGTCCAAAACCTGTCTAACACTAGCAAAACAAGCACATTTAGCAAGCTAAGCCAGGATAGGAGACCATCTAACCACCTTAAGGTTACATTCTTGTATTCTTTTACCTGCACTGTTTTTTAAGTAGTTTTTCCATATAAAGAAAAACATTGGTTTACTGTTGTTGTATGTTCAATTCCTTTGTGCTTCCTCTAGCTTTTTTAAATGTGTACAATCATACCTCTTTTTTTTTTGTTATTCTGTATTTTGGTATTTCTGTTCTTGAAATGCAGAGCATCTGAAATATCTTGCAAACATTGTTAGGTGTTTTGTGTTCTACTACCTGTCTTTTCTAACAGGATGCTGATATTGACTAAATGAGAAGCTCTGTGGCTTCCTCTACTGTCCTTGATTTAATGTTATGTCACTTCTGAGCTAAAACAATTGAATTGGATGTAACAGCATCCAGCAACCTTGAAGCAATCTTTCAGACAGTGATGCCTGAGCTAAAGCTTTTTATAGGCTTATCGAATCCTCTATGGCTGGATGATGTGATTCATTAGTGGAAAGGCAGAATCTCGGCAAGGGGAACATACTGTATGTCTCCTCTTCAGCCCGTAGGAGATTCATCAGCCCTAAAAACATCAAACGAGTAAGCTGCATTTTGTCTCTTTCTGCATCAGCATCATGTCACTTCATTATTTCTCTGTCAAAGCCGACATCTACTGGAAGTCTTCGAGCTTTCCCTCGCTTCTCTTCCTCCCTCCCTCCCTCTCTCTCTTTATACTCTACCCATCGTTTGGTTTTCTTGTGTTGAGCATTTACTCTTCTGTGACTAATTTCTACCCACACATCCGTTCTGAGACTGTCTGTGTTTTTATTTTATTTATTTTCTTTTTATCATTTCAGAATATGTTGTTAAGTGCCTTCATTCAATAATTGCAGAAAGTCTATTTCACTGCTTTGTTTGTAGTTTATAGAAATCACGCTTTACAAATAAGTCACGCTGTGTCTCCAACTGAAGTTTCTATCAGATTAGTATAATTAATTGTAGGCTAGCGCCTCTAAGCTGGTTTTGCTCCAGGACAAAGATTTTATATTGGATGTCAAGTGGTGGCCCAACACAGTAACTTGTTTATTGCACAAAAGAAACAAAACTGTCCCTAGAACCAATTATGAGCAATTTTATTAATACCAGAACAGCAATATCAGCTAAAATGTACTAAATTGACTACATTTTTATTATTGGAACTAACACTGTGCTTAATATTTTATTAATCTTAAATGTCATGTACATTTGAAGCGAAGTACTGATGCTTAGCTTTTGATGTCAACAGTAAAAGATATGGGAAGCATTTTCTCCTCTCTTTTAAAGTCTGTTTATAACTTATCATGATTATTTTATATTTGCATTTTGCTTCTTGGGTATCATTTCAAGAAACAGATTTCATAATAATTTCAAATTAAGAATTTGAAGATCATTAATAATATGAAAGAGAATCGCAATGCAGTGCTGAATCTAATGCATTCAAGTCTTGAAAAACAGCTTCATTATGGCATGGTCTTTACGGTAGCAGAGGAAGGAAGCTCACCATTTACCACAAACAACACAGCATAGACAAAACAGGCTGGGACAGTTGCCATGGTTATACTTGCAACTTGCAGCACATTATAATGCATATTTATCATCTCTGAGGCTCGTTCTGATTGGACACACAAGCTCTCTCAGCATCACTAACTTGTATGTTTGCGTTCCATCGGCATCTGCTGCGAGATGGTTTACTCTGCTGCGCCACAGAGACAACCAGGGAGAGCGGGATGCAAATGGCACAGATGGTCCTTTTACCTTTTATATCTTGGCATAGTCAAATATTTCCAGCATGGGCTTTTTATGCTTCCATAATTTGCCAGAACACGAGCGCTTTTTCCCCTCCAATCTGCTCTCATAGAAATGTATCCCCCTCTCTTTTTGGTGGAGAGGCAGAGAGCGGGAGCTATACTGCCTCAGCCTTTTCTGGAGTCTTACCTGCAGGCTGCTCTCTTCCCTCTAGAATTAATGAGAACAGAGATCTTACAGTGTGCAAGGCCACGCTTCCTTCCTGCATTCCTTCCTCTAGTTTCAGTTGACCTGAGACTGCCTCATAAACTGAGGCACTGAAAGAAGATACCACAAAGATTCATCTTAGTTTATTAGCATCTTTTTTTCTTTTTTTAAATTAGCATTTATTGGCGTCTTTTTGCTTAGTTTTCTTTTTCTTTCTTTTTCCTGCTGGCCTGGTGAGATTTGTTTTATTTTTTTATTTAATTTAATTTAATTTTATTTTATTTTAAAATATATTAGCAATAACAGGCAGTTAACTATTAATAAAAGTAATAAAAATAATAATAGTAAATTTGTAGTAGTAGTAGTTCTTGAGATTATTTTATTTTATTTTATTTTATTATTATTTTTTAATAATTATTTAATTTTACTAGCAAATTGTTTGTCAGAAATATATTAGCAATAACAGGCAATTAACTGTTAATAAGAGTAACAAAAATAATAATAGTAAGTAGTAGTAGTAGTAGTAGTCCTTTCTTATTTATAGAATTTATATCATTTTATTTTATTATTTTGCCCATGACAGATCTCAATTTTTTAATTTGTCCTGCTGACCTGGTGAGATTATTTTATTTTATTTTATTTTATTTTATAATTATTTAATTTTACTAGCTAATTGTTTGTCAGAAATATATTAGCAATAACAGGCAATTAACTATTGATAACAAAATAATAACAATAACAAAAATAATAATAGTAAGTAGTAGTCCTTTTAAATGGGCTAGTATAAGTTAAGTTTAAAATATATTTAAATATACTGTTCATTTTTTTCAATACAATGAAAATAACACTGTTTAAGATGCCTTTTTGTCTGTTTAGCTTATTTCATGAATAAATTCAATTTGGCAGGATGAGTAAAAGGCCATTGTCCCCATCCCAGATGGTGAAAAGATAACAGATTTAATTAGATATCTGTTTGTCTTCAGCATGTTTTTATACCTGTTTGTATCTCAAAGGCTTTCAGTGTTGATTAAAAGCAAAATTGGACAAATAAATGGCAGGATTTGTGTGGTCAGGAAGGAGCTGAAAGCTCTGAAAGGGGAATTCAGTTAAAGTTGTACCTAGTGTGCTAAACTCCTCCACTCATCAAATGCTCATTCCTCAAAGGCATCGGCGCTGGCCCACGTCCCTGTTACAATCTGTCAAGGTCACCGGATGGCAAATTATATTGCCTTAGCTAATGTCGAAATTAAACGCAAAAGAGAGGGGAGGAAAAACAAAGCCTAAGGGATAAAATGCTTCCTTGTGTTTGGACAGAGATTCTGAATGCCAAGAAGAAACAACCCACCGTCAGTCTCAGGAAAGTGCTTGTAAGTAATGAGCTAAAACCCAGCTAGCCCAGGTCTTTTTCTCATACACATACTTTACTTGAAGCCGATGGGATGTGACATCTAAAAAAGTGCCCTTTTGGATTGCTGTTCCCATCATTTGATTCTCTCTTGCCAAAGACAAGAAAATTGGGCGCTATTAGTGATCAGCAGACCTCTTTCTTCTCAGTTTTTCTTTTCATGCTTTCTCACTTTTTTTGGTTCAGATAGAACCAAGACTTGTGTATCTCAGAGGCAAATGGGACACTTGTAGGATCAGGCTGTCACATGTGGCACACATTACTGAAGACTGGCCCTGGGATTATTAATAAATGACAGTAATTATCCTCCCACCATAGCGGAAAAGGCACTAAATAAAACTGCGTGTGTTACCTCAATCTGACAATGAAGCCAGTGATTTATTTAGGACAATAGCCTTTTTTGAGGGTTGGTCCTGCTCAGTAAATCATTTCTTACGAAAAGGTGCACGCTTGAAAAATTGTTTTACTTAGAAAGTTACTGTACTGTGTAATATTCTGAGGCCAGCTGTATGATAAAGCATGTGGAATTTGTTATGGAGTTCATTTTGTTTTTCTTAAAGGAATATTTCAAGTTTAGTACAAGTTGAGCTTAATCTACAGCATTATTGTTGACTACCACTTGTATTTCATTTATTTATGTACATTTTAAGTATTTAAAAGACAAAATGTGGTGATTTTATTAGATTTATATAATTGGTAAAACATGTCATTTCAGCTGTTTAATCATGATTTTACATTTGTTTTAGCATTTTAGTGTTTATGGAATTTTCTTATCATGGCAGTTAAGTTGTAAAATTGGATATAAGTTTATACAGGAGGTTTTTTTTTTTCTTTTTACTTTTATTTAATTCAGAATTGTGATTCAAACTCGCAGTTCTGACTTTTTTTCCTCAGAATTGCGTGACATAAAATAGCATTTCTGACTTTTCTTTTCAGAATTGAGATGTGAACTTGCAGTTACGAGTTATAAAGTCAGAATTGTGAGATTCTCACAAATGGCAGTTTATATCTCGCAACTCTGACTTTTTTTATTGCATTTCTGACTTTTCTCAGAATTGTGAGATATAACATGCAGTTGCAAATTATAAAGTAGGGGGAAAAAGACTGATGTTCTCAGAATTGTGAGTTTATATCTCACATTTCTGACTTAACTCCCAATTATGTGTTGTAAAGTCAGAAATTCAATATATAAATTCACAATTCTGAAAAAAACTCACAATTGTGAAATATAGACTGGTTATTCTGAGAAAAAAGAGTCTTTGAATTGTGAGTTTATATCAGATTTGTGAGTTTGTATCACGCAATTCTGAGAAAAAGTAAGAATTGCAATATTTAAACTTGCATTTATAAGAAAAAATGTAAGAATTGCAAGATACGAACTTGAATTTGCGAAGAAAAAAAACTCTGAATTGTGTTAGCAAGTTATGGCTATACTAAAAAAAAAAAAAACTATAAAAAAAAATAGAGTAGGCCCATTCAGTTGCATAATTAAAATTATTTCACAAAACATGTATTTAACCTGAAATATTCTGCTAAAAGTTGAACAGAGGGTAAAGGTTTATACAGTGCGAGTGGTTTTGTTTTTATGGAGTGCATATTTATTGTCTAGAGTTTCTGCATAAATTTCCGTTTTAACAAAATCCTTCTGTACTTCTATATCCATCATATCCCTAAAACAACCCTTTGTCTCTCGACACATTAAAAAAGGACAAAGATCATTGTCGAAAATATCAAATATTAATGCAACGGTTGATGGTGCTTGAATATCACTTCAAAACACTTTGCCAATGTGGTCATAAATACTCTGGCTAATCAACAGACGGAAACATTAGATGAAGCATTGTTATGAATTATTGAACCATCACACAACAGCAGATCCTTTTTTATGTTTGCAGATGTGATTTTCCCTCCATCCTGTTTTCATTTTAAAGAAAACAAAGTTCGGTTCAGTTTGTTTGCATGGATGTAGCGAGAGTTCAACGTTTGACCAAGGACACATCTCTGACTTTGATGTATTAGTTCACGCTCATGTTCTTGTAGGAGTACTGCGGTTTACTCTTTTACGTCAAATCTTCTTTTTTTCCCTGTCAAAAGGTGCTCTCAAGGTGTTCAAGGTGAAATCTGATTGTTTACAAGTGTATGCTCGATTATTATGCTTTCTGCGTCATATCTGCTGTGATCAATTGGAAATATATGTGGTTAATATCACTTTAAAATGAGCACATGCTATCTAATGCTCTGTATTTAACACTGCAGGGTAGATTTCAGCAGCCCAAAATGGTGTGGGCTACTTGACGGAATGGAGGAGGAAACTGATTTTATCCTCTTCCTCTTCTCTTTCTTCTAGTTTCTTCTTCGTCTCTTCTCCTCAAACCCAGCAGGGTCTCATCTTTATTAATGCGCTTCTACGTAAACAAAACTGTGCAGTATTTAGCATCAGCTGTCACTGTGGAGCCCCAGCACATTAATTGTTAAAGCCAAAGAGGACTGCCTGGGAAAAAAAGTTAACGTCCCTGAGGTACGTTTAAGACAGATGAGAAAAAGAAAGGATGGAGGAGAACGGAGGAGGAAGAGAGGGACTCTTGCTCACAGATCTTGTCTGAAATCACCCACTCTCTCTTTGCTGCTTGTTTTTCTCCCTGAGGCAGCCACAGATTGGCAGTTCAAAATCCTTTCAATGTCATTTATTGTTCTGTTTGGCTTTTATTCTCATTTTCTTTAAGATAAAACCTCAATGTACGCTCTAAATAATACATTATGCGCTGGTGCTGAAATTCGCAGAGACTACAGTACACATTCTTAAAGGTTTCGTGGTCACGTGTGTTTTCTGTTTTTGTTTGTGAAGATCGTTCGATAATAGTGGTTTTGAGTCAGTTGTGGTCACGACATCATGTTAGACATCGGTCTGATGTTTACAGTGCTTTCAAACATGTTTGTTTCTCTGTCTAGTGCTGAACATTGCCAACGTAGCACCTAAGCTGTTGCCAGAATCATTTTAGCACTCAATAACTCACTACCTGCTGCTACAGCTTATTGGTGATAATCGATAACGAAAATATTTGACAACAAATTTCATGTTTGATTAGTCAAGTCATTAGTGGCACCACTTTAGATTAAACAAAAAAACATTGCAGTGGAGAATTGTATTTTTATAAACAGGATATTATTTTATTAAAGTTTTAAAATTTTGAAATCTTGAAACGCAATTTATATTATGTCTAATACCGTATGTGTTACCTGTGGAAGCCCGTTTCCACCACTGAATAAAAAAATTGTAGAAATTCAGAATTCTGACTTTTTTCCTTAGAATTATGGGATATAAACTCGCAAATGCAAGTTTGTATCTCGCAATTCTGAATTTTCTCGCAGATGCAAGTTCATATCTAGCAATTCGGACTTTTCTCGCAATTCAGACTTTTTTTCTTGCAAATGCAAGTTTGTATCTCGCAATTCTGAATTTTCTCGCAGATGTGAGTTCATATCTAGCAATTCTGCCTTTTTTTCTCGCAAATGCGAGTTTAGATCTAGGAATTCTGACTTTTTTTTCTAAGAATTGTGTGATATAAACTCACAATTCAGACTTTTTTTTCCGGAGTTGTGATAAAAACTTGCAATTTTGAAAAATGAAGCCAGAATTCTGACTTTTCTCGCAATTCTGACTTTTTTTTCAGAATTGCGAGATATAAACTCACAAATGCAAGTTTGTCTCTCGCAATTCTGAATTTTTCGCAGATGCAAGTTCATATGTAGCAATTCTGACTTTTCTCGCAATTCTGAGTTTTTTCTTGCAAATACGAGTCTAGCATCTAGGAATTCTGACTTCTTTTTTCTCAGAATTGTGTGATATAAACTTGCAATTCAGACCTTTTTTCCGGAGTTGTGATGTAAGCTTGTAATTCTGAGAAATGAAGCCAGAATTGTGAAATATAAACTCAGAATTAAACTCACAAGATATGAACTCACAATTTGTGACTTTTTTTCTCAGAATTGCTGGATATAAAATCTCGTAATTCTGACTTTTTTTCTTGCAAATGCAAGTTTATATCTAGCAGTTCTGACTTTTTTTTCCTAATTGTGTGATATAAACTAGCAATTCTGAGAAATGAAGCCAGACTTTTTAGATATAAATTCAAATTTAAACTCACTGCAATTCTGACTTTATAACTCGCAGTTGTGTTTATATCTCACAATTCTGACTTTATAACGTGCAGTTGTGAGTTTATATTTCGCAATTCTGACTTAACTTGCAGTTTTCCATTTATATCTCACAATTCTAAGACAAAAAAAGTCAGAATTACAAGTTTGTATCAGGCAATTCTGGAAAAAAAAAGAATTCTTGTGAAATGTAAACTCTCATGTGCAAGGGAAAAAAGTCAGAATTGCGAGATACAAACTTGTATTTACAAGATAAAAAGTCACAATAACCTTTTTATTTTTTATTCAGTGGTGGAAACAGGCTTCCATAGATACCAGTGGTGTTATATTTATATTATAACACATAAACATAACACCATTATTTAAACCAGATGAGCATTGAAAAGATTAATAAAGGAAATAAATTTCCCAATCTTTCAATACAAGTCTTTTCTCATGCTTTTATCTTCTTAAATCTTTTATTGTGTTTGTTTATAATAAATACCCTAGACTCCTAGTTCTAGCAATTGCAGGGCTGTGGGGGGCCCCATTTAATGCATCTGGGGTTTCAGAAAGGGCAAAAGACGTCTCTGCAGATGTTGTGTTTCAAACACCCTGCTATTAGTGCGTGTCAGAGGCACAGCGTGATGGATGGACAGAAATGATTTAAGTGAGTGGTGACCAAGGCTGAAACAAGCCTCAGAGTTCGAGTGAGGAGCACAGCCTGTTTGGTCTGTCTCAACTTTGACCACAAACACGCAGGGGTCGCCAGCTCGATGATTAGCTCTTGCAGTTTCAGACAGGCTGCTCATGGAGGGAGCGTTTTATTATCGAGTCGCTCAAAAGCGCTCTGAATGCCTTTGAAATTAATGCAGTGAAAGTTTTATAGCTTTCAGCATCTTATCTGCGTGCAAACTTGAAAGAAACAAAAACTAAAAATAGATTAGGGGAGAGAGGCGGGTAGGCTATGCCAGTTTTTACTTAAGTTGTCCTCTAGGCAAGGAGAAATGAGAGAAGACAGATAAGAGAGGTAAAACTAATACTCATAGATTTAGGATGTCTGCTTTTAACTGAAATTAGAAGTAATCGTCTAGAACACAATGCCATAGAAATATAACAGCTTGCCTTGTGTTAAGAATAACCGTAATGTCAGGAGGTAAGTTAAATCTGTAGGGAATATGTATAAGGTTTCCTTTTTAAATACAGTTAGTGATATATTATGTGATAAGTCTTTTGCTGAACAAAAATTATTCTTATGAATCTAATAATGATGGTTTCATTTCAAAATCATGTCAAAATAACATTTACTGTCAAAGCAAATGAATTCAAGTCTGTATATCACACTACTATATATTGAAAAATTCATATCTTTTGTTTAAAAATGATGTTCATATCACATACAACCCTGGTATCAAACCCTGGTTCTACTTTGCATTTAAGCATGAAAATTACCACACATATAAATTAATTTAATAGTTTTGCCTTCAGTTAGATTAGGTTTGTCAAGGCATTTGGGTGTGCGCTATAAGTGTTTATTGTCCGAAAAACCATTGTCAGCCAAGTTACTCACTAGAAACCCCCCTCGAAAAGGAATGGTTTGTCCCATTCTCACATAATTTGCACAGTATGATGATATTTGCTCTAGAAGCACATGGATGAAACACTAGACATTATATTCTCTCTCTTTCTACTAATACTGGTTAAACTAGCAAACCTGTGTCAAGAGTGGATTAATTGACTGTCAACAGTGTTACACAAGTATTATTGCTGCAAATTTTAACAAGACAATTTAACTAAAACTTGTGTTTTTTCCTAAAAATATATTTTTAAACATACCATATACTCAGTAGTTCTAGGCTTCCATGTTGAGTATAGGCCAAAAACACTAAAAATGTCAACTAAGTTACCTGTCAGCTGTGTTACAATAACAAATATATACAATAGCAAACATAGATGGTATTTTATGCACGTATTTCTACAGATCACCTTTACTTATATAGCACTTTATACAATATATATTGTTTCAAAGCAGCTATAGGTCATGTTTGGGTTTTTGGGGAAAAAGGAAAACTTTTTTCATCACATTGTCAAATTCTAGATGTACCCCTAATTAAGCTGTGTAGAATATTTGCTGTGATGTAAACAAAAATAAGTCGCTTTTCTAATTTGCATTTCCAATACTAGTTGCAGCCTCATATGATGAGCTACCACAGAATATATATTCATAGTTACATGTGCGTTTTCCTTCTGTGTAAGCAAAGACTGAGAAAGGTCTTGATCAAGAGCAGGACCGGTGTGCGAGTAATGTCATGTTCATGGGCTCAGTTCAACAAGTTAATGGATAATTATCTCAAATATGGGCGGGCATGACTGAGCCAGTTGTTCTTTCGCCACGATGAGCTATTCATAGTGACTCATGAATTCTCTCTCTCTTCTAGCTGTCTGCTAGACATTATTCATGCTTTTTAGTTTACTTTTTATATTTTAAGATTTATTCTAATCAAACGCCCAGTTTCTATTTTCAAAGTCTCATTCTGTTTGGAAAATAACTACCTTCTCAGTTTGCTGTCTTCAAAACCAATTAACAATTTACTAACTCAGAGCATAAAAAATTTGATAATTACAGCAGAAAGTTAAATTGCGTTGGATCAGACGCACTGCGGCGTTTATTAGCCAGTTTTGAAGGTCGTCTCGTCATCATCTCCATCAGCGTCAAACTCTCACCTCGAGCCAGATGCCAGGACTTTGATATTTACAGTAAACACACCTGGAGCAATAATACTAATCATTAGCACATGTCTTAGCGAGTGTGATGAATTCGGGTGGGTTAGCGATGAGAAATCACTCGTATGTCCTGATTCATCCAAGGACCGTCTGTTTGCCTCTGCAAATGAAAATTAATTACGCCAAAGTACCCACTATTGATAAGTGACACATAGTTCATTTAGATTAAATTATCCCTCCAAATCATTATCGGTTCACTGGGTTGTGTTTGTCACCCGGAGCTCCCTCCTGTCATCTGATTGGGCACCTCTGATGCTCCTGCAAAGATGATTGTCTACTTTAATTTGGTTATTGCTGGTCTGCCTATGGCTCTCTCCGTCGTCAATTTGTTACTCTGCCCTTTTTTTGCCCCCCTTTTAGCACATGACTGAAACTTTCTGCATTGTCCCTTTCTAAGCGTAGTTATTTACTTCTAAGTGTTAGTGTATTTTGTGTGTACAAGCTCTATAAAAAGAAGAAGAAGAAACATTAGAGGAAATTCCTTCATGTTGGATGTTAGGATTCAGAGAGCTGTTTCTCCATTTGTTGAAGTGGCCCACGGTGCTATGTGTGATCTTCCTAAATCAAAATTTCTCACTTCACGCTTTAGTCAGAGTTTTGCCTCAGGTCCTTTTTTTTTCTCAGCTACTCATGGTTTAGAATTATTTGATAGCTCAGCACTGAATAGGTGCTCTAATATGATACATTTTCATTATGCAACTGTGAAAAATGCTTTGTTGCTGGCAAATGTAGAAGAATATTCCACGGCAGTTGCTGAACAGAATCTGAAACGTTTACGTTGTAGTTTTAATGTTATTACAACATTGTTTTTTCACAAAAAGCAGCAGGCACGTTTGACAGTGTTCCTTTGGGGAAGTTTCATGACACACATTAGCCGCTTAAAGAGAACAAAGAAATTAAGGTATACGTTTGTTTCTCCTTTCATATCCTGAATCATGCGAGAAATAAATTGCTGTATGGTTTAAGTGCTCTTGTGTTTTCAGGCGACTTTATGAAATGGTGATGTGGGCCCCCCATAATTCAACAGTCCTTTGCAGAGCAGAAAAGAACATGTTGGCTGGTGGCTCTGGAAACAGCAAGTGGGCACATCGTAAATGTCACCTACACACATAAAGTTGTTTCAAACTTTAGTGGAAAACCAGAGTCCAGCAGTGCAGAGTCTTGCAGGTTGTCACATCCTGTTGTTAGCACCAGGGTTGTGTGCCATTCAGAACTGAATTAAAAATGCTTTTAAGTTCCAAATCAGTTCCTGAGGTTGGAAATTGGAATGCAGAATTGCAATTCAAATTTGAATTTGTGTACAAAACTGTGAATTGTTTTTTTTTTTAGGAGAATTATCAAGACCATTATTTTAATCCAAAGTTTTTTAAATAATTAGTGCTGTGCAACGATTAATCGCGATTAATCACATCTAAAATAAAAGTTTTTGTTTACATAATATATGTATGTGTTCTGTCTATATTTATTATGTATATAAAAATACACACATACAGTATATATTTTGAAAATATTTGAATGCATTTACATGTATATATTTTTGTTGGTGAAATTAATATTATATATAAATATATTTTTAAATATGCATAAATATATAAACAACATATTTTTTCTTAAATGTATCCATGCATGTGTGTGTATTTATATATATTAATAATAAATATACACTGCGCACTGACATATATTATGTAAACCAAAATTGGATGCGATGTTGTTGCACAACACTAAAAATAATTGAAAACTCTTCAAGTTTGAAGCTTTGTAAACTTGATGAATTGGATGGATCACCTATTGCAGATTTCATGTCAATTTAAAGAACTAAACATTCATGCACAGCAGTTTTGTTGATCATTTGAATGCTCGAAGTTATCATTAGTTACAGTAATCATGCTAACTAAATACTTAAAAGTTATCATTACAACGTAAGTTGTAATGCATCTTTAAAGTAATATTTTAATGTGCGCAAACCATCTGCTGTATCCAGAGAGTCGATTTACTTCAGTTCCCACATGCTAATCAAAAGCCGCTCTATTGCCTTATTGAACGTAATTACCGAGCAGTCACCAAAACCATCAGAATGCTCTGTTAATTGGTAGCTGTAGTTTTCTAGACTTCTCTTCATCCCTCCCCCTCTTCTTTCAGTGCCACTCCAGAATATTTGTGTTTCTTTTGTTGGCTGGACCTGTCATTCGCACCGATGCCTCCGGGGGGTTGGTATAATTTGGTAATTTTGCCTAAACGGTGATACAGTGATTATGTGGCATCAGCTGCAGGCCTGTCAGAGAGACGCTCAATGCTCATCCATCACCGCAAACGTGCTACCGGGAAAAAAAAAAAAAAACTCTGATAGACTGGAATGGAGGAGGGAAAATGCAAAGGGGGCAGGTTGGGTTGGGGGCGTAATAAGGTACCTCTGAGTGTCTAAGGGTCCCGGTTTGGGCAGCAGAGAGGCACTGGTGCTTTTTAATAACGGGGATGCATCAGTGGTGAAAGGGATTCTGGGAAGGTCAGCTTTCAAAAGAGGAATGCAGAGACTAATGCGGGTCTGTCTGTTCTGCCCACATGCTCGCACAAGGCTCGATCTGTCCATTTACCCATCCTCCATTGCTCTCTGCACCATCATCACTCCATCCTTTTTCCATCTCTTATCTGCCTCTCCCCTTGGTTGGGGAGTCTAGGTTCTGTTGAGAATGCGCAGGTCATAATTTAACTGAAAGCAAACCAGAAGGGCACGTGGCTTGACTTTTCCTCCCCAGAAATTCAATTCATTCGTACGGAAACGGGTTTACAACTGTCCAGAAATCATCTTCATGACTTTGTCAGCGGAAGCGACTTTCTGGTACTTATATCTCGCATTTGTCAAGCTGTGTTTACAGTGTTGTGCAATCCTTCATTAAGCAGCCCGCCACCGTAAAAATAAGCAGCCGTTGCGCATACCGTAAGCCCCCGTGTTTAATAAAAACAGACACGGGAGAGTGAGTGCGAACGTGGTCCTGTGGCTTACCAGAGCCAAAAGCGATGTCGCCAATGCAGTCAATAATTAGGAGACAGATGGGCAAATTGGAAGCAGCCAAGTAATGAAAATCACAGAGGCAGCATTGGGACCGTTACTGTACCGTTTTAGCATCTTCCTCTTTTATGTTGCGCATCTACAGAAGCACGGTAGAAACGGCACCTGAATATGATGTTTCTCAAGCTTTGAGCCTTTGTTTACCTCTCAGTGAAGATTTAGCAGCAGAGCTAATTAAGACTAGCGAGTAGGCAAGTCCTGTTGCGCCATTTTCCCGCTAATTATGTCTGAACACAGGCTGCTAAATAGTTTCTCCTCAGTCCTTGATGTTCCTTTCGCTAAATTGCAGTCGGTGCTTGCGTTACTTCCGCTCATTATGTTTTAAGGCTTAGCCTGAATGCTCGATGCCTGAGCGTTTGGGTATTTTCCGCTCACTCGTGAAATTCTCAGCTTGACGCGAACGTAGCATTAGCGGCGGGGGCGGTTTTATGTGACGGCTCGGCCGAGGAGAGATGTCAAGGGTCGAAGCTGAGCTGCGTTCGATGCTGCTTCGAGCAGCCGTTTCGTTTGACCTCGACGGAATCCCACAGTGCCATTTTCTGGGTTTTAATGTTGTGGATTTAGCTCAGCACTTGCTCCTTTAAATGCCATTAACCCGCTAATAAAAGTGCATACAGCTGTCCATAAAGCCTAATGGGCGAGCCAAGGCGTACACTGAGCCCTTTGTGTGTGTGTTCAGGAGGGAAAACCTTGACAAAAACTCAGAAATGAGACTTAATAAAACAGAAAGTAAAGTGCTTCTAAAATACACTGTCAAAACCTGTAAATGTTCCGGTATCTATGAAATAGTCTGCCCTCTATTCAGCATTGCAGCAAGTGATACATTTGAACTCAAGCTAATAAAACACTTGCATTTATGTTCGACTTGCACAAAATGTGGGTTAATGTCAGTAGATTTTTCTGTGTTGCACAGTAAAGGCTGCAAAATGCAAATAATGCAAACAGTGCCTGTGAAATGCAAATAACATCCTGCTGGCCCTGAAACAGCTTACCTGAAAAAAACATTAGAAACCCCCTGCAGAATGGTAGCACATTAAAAGCTTTAGAGAACCCATTTATCCATTTACACTATTAGTCTGGCTGTGTAATTCACTTGTTCAATGAATGTTTTGTTCATTTTTCATCAAAACTTTCATCATTTTCATGTATAAACTACCATTCAAAAGTTTGGGGTCAGTAATTTTTTTTTTAATTTAATCAATACTTTGTTAGCAAGGATGCATTAGATTAATCAAAAATTACAGTAAAGA
Organism: Labeo rohita; assembly: GCF_022985175.1. Taxonomy (NCBI): domain Eukaryota; kingdom Metazoa; phylum Chordata; class Actinopteri; order Cypriniformes; family Cyprinidae; genus Labeo; species Labeo rohita. Next base: position 23,973,013 of record NC_066881.1, read on the forward strand.
CATTTATATATATATATATATATATATATATATACCATTATATATATCATATACCTCAGTGAGCTTGCTTACTTGCAAAAGCAAAATCACCTGAAACTATCTGAGATGCTATAGATATATTGTCCATCTCTACTTTTAAGGCTTCCCGTCTGCTAAGATCAACAATATCAGGAGTTTTAGAGCTGGATCACATAGTTCCTGGAAAACCCAAAGCTTTTGTATTTAGCCTGGTCTTGGTGAAAAACGATGAAGGCTGGCACTTTTATGGTGATCACCTTGAGCCGTTGTTTTGGGATGGAGACCAGTGTGGATAATAGATCCTCTGGGAGTCTCGAGTGGCTGAGTGGAGTTATGAATCAGAGCTGGACCTGTGCTAGAAATCAATAGCCCTCCTCTTCTGCAGACCTCTATCATGAATAATGCCACGTAGTTTACACAAATTGACGGACTTCTAGAAAAATACGGAGCCTGGTCTGAGCAGGGACATTAAGTATGGAGCTAGTAGGAGTTATGTCCTGTCATGAGGTCCTCCTTCCTGTTACCCTCTACCCTTAGCACACAAATCAATAAAAGAAGAGCTGCCCTTCGCTCACCTAGGTGACTTTTATCTGCTTGTACTCGGTTGTGTCAGGAAATGCTTTTTAGTTGTAAGTAAACGTTTTTTTTCTTTTAGAGAGAGAAAGAGAGAGACAGAGAGAAAGAAAGAGAGAGAGAGAGAAAAGGGAAGCAAACTACCTGCTTTCTCATTTAAAATAAATACGTTCTGCAGTGGTGGTTTTGATCTGACATGTTTGCTATAAGTTACACAAGCCAATAATGTAAGAAAAGAGTCTAGTGAGAGTTGACATGTAAAATGAAAAACAAAGCAGTTACCCAAGACACAGTGGAGTCTGGACAGCAAATGGAGTCACTGTTGTGGGCGGCACGTTCTTCACACAGGAAGGAGAGAGAAGAAAGTAGAAGGATGAACGGATCTGATTCTCCCACCTGCAGCTTAATTATTGACCCAACTAGTATTGTCTTTTCAATTGTCTCAATTATGATGGCACTGGTGTTCCTCTGCTCTGTGGTGTCCCAGCCTGCATAATTCATGCGCAACACCCCGGACTCCACTCAGCACTGGGGAAAATGAGGAGAATGTCAATACTGCAGGGTGGGGGTGGAGGGGAGGCAAATTCAGCTCACAGTGGCCTCTGAACAAGAGAGAGAGGAAGACAAAGTGGAGAAGACAGATTTGTGTTGTGTGCCTGTCAGATACTCAGTTTCTTCTGCCATGCAGTTAAAAAAACTCTTTTAGAGACTTGGCTCCACTAAAATGTAATATGACAAATGCAGCACTCAACTATCTATCTATCTATCTATCTATCTATCTATCTATCTGTCTGTCTGTCTCTCCGTCTGTTTGTCCATCCATCTGTCTATCTCTCTGCCTGTCTGTTCATCTATCTATCTATCTATCTATCTATCTATCTATCTATCTATCTGTCTGTTTGGCTATCTATCTATCTGTTTGGCTATCTATCTATCTATCTATCTATCTATCTGTCTGTTTGGCTATCTATCTTTCTATCTATCTATCTATCTGTCTATCTATCTATCTATCTATCTATCTGTCTATCTGTCTGTCTCTCCGTCTGTTCGTCAATCCGTCTATCTATCTATCTATCTATCTATCTGTCTGTCTGTCTGTCTATCTATCTATCTATCTATCTATCTATCTATCTATCTATCTATCTATCTATCTATCTATCTATCTGTCTGTCTGTCTGTCTATCTGTTCGTCTGTCTGTCTGTCTATCTGTTCATCTGTCTGTCTGTCTGTCTATCTGTCTATCTATCTATCTGTCTGTCTGTCTGTCTGTCTGTCCATCTGTTTGTCTGTCTATCTATCTATCTATCTATCTATCTATCTATCTGTCTGTCTGTCCATCTGTCCATCTGTTCTATCTATCTATCTATCTATCTATCTATCTATCTATCTATCTATCTATCTATCTATCTATCTGTTTGGCTGGCTATCTATCTATCTATCTATCTATCTATCTATCTGTCTGTCTGTCTGTCTATCTCTGTCTGTCTGTCTGTCTGTCTGTCTGTCTGTCTATTTGGTTTTCATTATAATCCTTTATACTTCAATTTTCACTTCTTTTTGATCATGGTCTCTATACATTGATTTTTAAAAATCTTTTCCCAGTTATCACAAATGTCTGGAAAATTCAGTTTCATATAAACTTGAGTTTTTTTTGTTTTAAGTAGCTATGACTGTGACAAACACAAATTTTGTCGATCAGTTGGTCATCCATTTCCATAGCATCATGCTAGATAGCACCGCCCACTGCCCATCCCAATGGTCCAAATCACTTCACATAAACATACTTGCAGTATCTTCTTATTGGCTGCACAGCAGGTTTGTGGTAAGTGTGGACGGATAATTTACCTAATGCTAACAAGTCATAGCATTAAGACATTATGCATTTTTCTATTGCTCTCAGGTGCTTGTCACATTTAGTGTCACAGCACAAAATCTTTTGCTGTTTTCCTATCACCTCTCCATCTCAAGTAGCTTCCATTTTGTTTCCAGAACATACAATAGACAGAAAAATGCCGCAAGACACTTATCGTCACTCAGTGCCCGCAGACCCCTGGAGCACAGCCAGTGTCCCTTCACATGTCACCGCAGTTTATGTTTACAGTTATCTGATCTCAGGTCCAATTGTCACCCCAGACCCCCGAATCAATAGTGTTAAATTAACAATGAGCACCAGCCGCCTGAGCTGAGATTTTCTCCAGGCTCCCCCCCCAGGAGGGACAGCGCCATCCGTGGGTCGACCCAACTACCTGCGGGCGTCTCAACGGAGGGAATTCAAGTGTGAGAATGGAAAAGTTGTGTTTGGGAGAAGGGATGTGAGAGCAGGTGTTCATTAGGAGATTTGAAGATGAAAGTCAGGAAAGCTTTCTGTGACCGGCTGTAATGCTGTTGTAGTAGAGGTTCTCAGAGCGGAACAGAACGCTACATCTGTAAAATGCTTCATTAGTGAGCACCGCCGCTGCAGGCGCGTTGTTTACCGGGGATCGAGCAGAGAGCGAAAGAGAGGGAGCGCTGGCTATGATCAAAGGAGAGACGTGTACCTGTGTGCTAAGCCTCATTTTAGCAAGGGATGATGGACCCTAATGATGGTAAAAGGACGAACCGGGGTGGATGCCTGACACACACACACACACACACACACAGACATACAAAAAAACACTACCAGCAGAAGTGAAGTAGATTCAGTGTGCCTTTGTTTTGAACTGAGTTTTGTTTTTGTATCATTCTGTGCAGATTTGAGCATCATTCAGTTATGCATTTTCCAGAAATATACTGTATGTATTTCACAGGTGTAACCAACAAAACACTCTTAAGCCCGTATGATGTACAAGAAGCATGTTTGTCCAGGAGTACAAATGCACTGTTTGCTCCTTGTTATGTCTCTTGATCACAATGTCTGATTGAAACCCACGTAGATAAAAGATAGGAATGTGCATGTAATTCCTGAATTCACAGAGAAAATGGTTTGATTTTTTTAAATTAGAATTTTGATATAGATAGATGAAAAATGTTTCTGATTATTATTCAGAATGAATGAATGAATCAATCAATCAATCAATGAATAAATTAATCAATGATTAATAAAATATTTCATGTCTGAAAAACCTGAGGACGGACAGACAGACAGACAGACAGACAGATAGATAGATAGATAGATAGATAGATATGGCTGTCTGTATATCTGTCTGTCTGTCTTTTTGTTCATCTGTCTGTCTGTCTGTCTGTCTGTCTGTCTGTCTGTTCATCTGTCTGTCTGTTTATATCTGTAGATGTAGATAGACAGATATGGCTGTCTGTCTGTATATCTATCAATCAATCTATCTGTCTGTTCATCTGTCTGTTCATCTGTCTGTCTCTCTGTTTATCTATCTATCTATCTATCTATCTATCTATCTATCTGTCTATCTTTCTATTTGTCTGTAACTGTCCGTTCATCTATCTGTCTGTCTGTCTCTCTGTCTGTTCATCTGTCTGTGTCTGGGTGTCTGTCTGTCTGTCTATATCTGTAGATATAGATAGATAGATATGGCTGTCTGTCTGTATATCTATCAATCTGTCTATCTGTCTGTCTGTCTGTTCATCTGTTTGTCTCTCTGTCTGTTTATTTATTTATTTATCTATCTATCTATCTAAATGTCTGTCTGTAACTGTCTGTCTTTTTGTTCGTCTGTCTGTCTCTGTCTGTTCATCTGTCTGTATCTGTCTGTTCGTCTGTCCATCCATCTATCTATATTAGTCTGTTTATCTTTCTATCTATCTGTCTGTCTGTCTGTCTGTCTGTCTGTCTCTGTCTGTTCATCTGTCTGTGTCTGGGTGTCTCTGTGTCTGTCTGTCTGTCTGTCTATATCTGTCTCTTTGTCTGTCTGTCTCTGTCCATCCGTCTGTCCATCTGTCTATAGGTCTATCTGTCTATGTTTATCTATCTATCTATCTATCTATCTATCTATCTATCTATCTATCTATCTATCTATCTATCTGTCTGTCTGTCTGTCTGTCTGTCTGTCTGTCTGTCTCTCTGTCTCTCTCTCTCTGTCTCTCTGTGTCTGTGTCTGGGTGTCTCTGTGTCTGTCTGTCTGTCTATATCTGTCTCTTTGTCTGTCTCTGTCCGTCCGTTTGTCCATCTGTCTATAGGTCTATCTGTCTATGTTTATCTATCTATCTATCTATCTATCTATCTATCTATCTCTTTCTGTTGTTCTGTCTGTCTGTCTGTCTGTCTGTCTGTCCGTACGTCCGTCTTTCAGACATGAAATATTCAATCAATCATTGATTCATTGATTCATTCATTCTAAATAATCAGATTTTTTTTTTAGGAAATACATGGGCTCAGTAGTAAATTTTCATTGCTGGAACAGCTGGAACAGCTATTGTGCCATAAGCATGGCTCATTTAACATATAGCATCTTATTCTTATTAACCTTGGAATTATAGCACCAGACAATCTAGAGTGGAGGGGAGGGTGGCACCCTGAGGTGTTGAGCTTTTATAATAGTGCAGAGTTTATAATTATTTCCATTTGGCATTCTCTGACATTTTACAAATATATTCCTTTGTGCTTGATAATTGATTTAAGTTCTCGCTTATTTGAATCCTGTAAGTCCATTCAGTAAGTGACTGGATCTTCAAAAAGCTTGTTCTTGTAGTAAGGCTCTACTTTTTAAAACATACTAGTAGACATTTGCTAAAACACTGAGAACTGTAGGCGTGATGTTTAAAGAAGAAAATGAGCAGAATCACTCTAAAGGACCTTGGCTTTAGGCTGTTGGGCATGAAACTCCCCAAACGGTCACATTGATAAACTGTTTTATTGCTGCACAGCAAGGCACTTTACCCTGAGAGCTTTTACTGATGTCTCATGAGGCACAAGTAGGCTAGGTTTGGCTGTAGGATAGTCCATACTGTAAAGAAGTGGGTGGAACGACTTTAAATAATGTATTTTTTCATATTTTTTGAGAGATGAGACAAAGCTGTTTTTGAAGACACTTTGGCTGTTTGTGAAAGTCAAATAAAAGCCAAATGTGGAGAAGCTTAGAAATGCATCCCGTCTTTTCAGGTAATGGGTGAGAGTGCATAGACAAATAGACGTGCCTGTCTTTCTTATGTCCATCTCTCTGCTGCTTTAATGGTCATCAGTCTCTCCATCACTTTGTTAATAGCCTGTGGAAGATAAGGAGAGAGCTCATTAGGTCTTTGAGGGGTTTCAGTCACCCACATCTTTGTGGAATGCCAAGTGAAATTCATTTAAAAGCAAAGGCACTTGGTTATTGATTTGCTGACGTTTTGATGCTCATCCAGCCTTTATGAGTTGTCTTATGGTGATGAATCGTCCGCATTTAAACTTTCACACAATGGATTGCTATGCTTCTTGTGGAAGGGCCTCCTGAAGGTGAGAATTGGGGTGAATTCGCCAAGGGTAAGATATTAGGAAGCACATTCATTAACCTTCTCTGACCCACATATCTTCAATGAGTCCGGCAAATCAAATCAAATCTATTTTTGTCTCCCTTAACAACCCTCTCAGTTTGGTTGCTTTGCACTGGTATTCCTGTTATTTTCATATAGTTTATAGTAAAAAAAAATATACTTTTTACATTTTTTACACTTAAACACTCGTATTATTGTTGGTTTGGGAATTCAAAATTACCCTTTCTTGTGGTTTATTTGTAATTATTTCTTTTATTTTCTTTTATTTTAGATTTTAGAAAAAGTTTTGTTATATTTGTTTTTGTGTGTATGTGTGAAAAATAAATAAACAAATAATAAATAAATAAATAAATAATACCTATTATTATTATTATTATTATTATTATTATTATTATTATTATTATTACTAGTACTACTACTACTACTTTAAGACTTTGTTTTTCTTAAACAGTCTTGTTATTGCTGTATTGGAAATTCCATGTATAATATAATATATGTATTAATTTATTATTGAGAGGTATTATTATTTCAAAAAAATAATATGAATAAAAAGTCTAAATGTTCAGTAGTATTATTAATAATGTCCATAATAATAATATTCAAATTCAATTCAAATTTCCCCCATATAATAATAATAATAATAATGATAATAATATTAATTATTATTATTTATTTATTGTTTTATTGTCATTTCAAGAAATTCATTAATATGAATGAACTCTGAATATTAAGTAATATTCATAATGTTTGGTATTATTATTTATAATAATAATAATAATAATATGTATTAATTTATTATTGAGAGGTTTTAAAATTATTATGAATGAAAGGTTTAAATGTTCAGTAGTATTTTTAATAATGTTCATTATCATCATCATTATTATTATTGTTATTATTTATCTGAGAAATAACAATAATATAAAGATATTATTATTATTATTTCTAATAGCAGACATTCATATGAAAGTAAGGTTTGAATTCTCAGTAGAGTCTCAGTACAGTCTGCTGGTATTGATGGTCTGGGCTGGGTTTATTATCTCCATCTGAGTAGCTGTGTGGCCCACATGTGTGTTTTTCTAATCATGCAGATCAATATGACAGCCCCTCCCTTTACTTCCTCATTGCCCCATCAAGTCTTTCCTCACTCACTCCATTAAACGTTCAGGGCTAATGCAAGAGAGAAAGGCCAAGACCACCAAGACATTGATGGAGCGCTGTGTGTGTCTGCAGTGTCAAAATGACCCCTTGAAACAAAGACGGTAGTGTGTCTTTCAAAGCTGTGGGGGATTTGAGGCGATCCCTCATTAGCATCACCTGTTGTCCCAGATGGCATCATGGGAATTAGAAGGATCAGGTTGTGTGAATTTGTGGTTCTTTCTCCTGTTCTGTGACATGCAAACATGAAGAGGTGTTACACAACCACCAATGCCATCTGCTGTGTTTATGTAGGGTGTGAAGACACAACACTAGCCATGAGTCATGAACTTGCCTTACTTTGATTGTTGGACTTTCATATTCTGTGCCTTTATTTCAGATCTTAGCAGACTGTTTTGACTAAAGTTGTAGAATTTGGCCTGGCAGGTTTGCACATGCTTCAGTACATTGCAAGGATATTTTAAAGGGCACCTATTATGCAAAATTCACTTTTACATGATATGATAAAAATCCCCATAAATCGTAAGCAGTGTCTCAGAACAAGCTGTTCATAGAATCTGTAAAAGATGAGGTCACATTTTACAGGCCCCGCCCATGACTGTTGACGAACACTGACCCCACCCTGAGTGAGCCACACACAATCTGCCTTGTTTATCTGTTTATTTTCTGTTTTTATTTTATTGTTTGGGTCACATTAACAGCGTAGACAGCAGTATAGATAATGTATATTATGCTGCTGTCACTTTATACACAGATCTAATACAAATATGCAATTTCCTTCCCAGCTGTTTACCTTCACATATACAGCCGACTGTGTTTTTGCAACTTATGTGTTTTTAACATAAACTTGTGTGTATTTGACAATTTAAGCGCAATAAGACATGAAAGAGAGCTTAGTTTAGTACTCACATGCAGTGTAACAGACGCTTTGTGTGTGTGTGCTTCAGATGTGTGTATATCAGAAGTTTAAACTGATATGGCTTTAAAACGCATGATTTCAGCGTGATAGACACGATAATCAAAACCAGACAGATGATACATGCTGCATCTGAGAGGTATGAGCTATAAAGGCACAGCTCTATTCTGGAAAAGGGGGCGCGGGGAGCAGCAGCTCATTCACCTTTAAAGAGACATGCACGAAAAAGCATGTTTTTGATTCCACTCAAAATGGGCATTTTCAGAATGATATAATAAATGAACTGTGGGGTATTTTGAGCTGAAACTTCACAGACACGTTCTGGGGACACCTGAGACTTATATTACATCTAATAATAATTTATAATTTGTAATTTATAATTTATATATGATATTATATGATATGATATTATATATATTATATATATATATATATATATATATATATATATATATAAAATATAAAATATAAAAAATAAAAAATACAATATATATAATATATAATATCATATCATATAATATCATATATAAATTATAAATTATTATTATATGTATTATTTTTATTAATGCTTCCACTGTTAGAAACATGAGAAAAAAAGGTGCAGCTCATTATTTTTCCTGATTTTTAAAATGAAAATGAAGGATATTTAACCATGCGAAGTTAGAGATACTAATGCCATTTAAATGCGCTAGCATTATGCATAATGCATGTTTCTTCCTGTCTTTGATTTTTGTCATCTATTTGCATCATTTGGTGAATAATAAGGCACTGACTTTTAAATGAACCATGTTGCTGTGTTATTTTCCCCTCTTCACCGTTTTAGATTTGACACTGTTGAATTAATACTGTTTGATCATCTTGTTGTATTCACATTAAAAATCAGAACTCAAGTGCTGCGTTAGGTGCTTTAATGTTTTCTTTAAGCAGTTCGGAGGTCCGTTTCTTTTCATTTTGCAGACTTTGACGTAAAACTCGATAGTTTAGCAACTGGCGTAGTTCATTCTAGCAAATGCATTTTTTAGTAAATATTATTTGTGTACTGTTAGTGTTTTAGAAAACATAGTAATGTTGTAAGAATGTTAATGTAATGTTGCCATTATGCATTTTTGTATACGGAATGGATTTGTTGTGCCATTTCAGCCTGCGGAGTGTGAACGAAGCGTTTTACCATTTAAAGACGGTCTGCCTAACAATTCCTCGTTAGAGTACATTAGCCACGTTAGTCATGTACGCACGCTATTACATCTACAGAGCTCACCTATATGGAAAAACCATATAGCATTAGCAGCCTTCTGTAATGGTTTCTCAACGGCTCATTAGGACAGAGTGCGCGCAGGAGCCGCGTTAAGGCTGAACAGTGTGCAGGTGTAGGTGTCATCCCTCTTAGATGGCGAGCTAACAGCACCCCCCTCTATGTGAGAGTGAGGGAGATAATGAATGCTTTCACACTTTACCTTGAAAACTGACCAAACGGCCCTCGCGCCAATTAAGAGCTTGTTTTTCACTGGAGTGGCCATTATCAAACCTGACCTTCCAATTATTTTTCTGAATTTCCCCCGCGATTCGTCACCTCGTTGTGGCCCCTAGCCAAGCAGGCTTGGTTGAAGATGGTCCTGGAATGGGTAATAGGGCTTCACAACAGAACGGCCGCGATCCACGGGCCTGGAGACACCTTTACCACAGCCAAGATATCTCTGTCTCTCTCTCTCCTTCACCCTCTCACCTTTTCCTTCTTTCCGTTCTTCCTCTTTTCTCATTTTAATGACTCCTTTTCTCCCTGAGCATATCTTCTTTCTCTCTCTTGCCTCGTTGGGTTTTTTGAATGAACTAGCTGTCCAAACTCTCCTCCCTGCATATCTTTTCTCATTCGCTTTAAGTCGTTCTTATTTAAGTTCTTTGAAGCTGTCCTAAAGCTACAAACAACTGCTAGGTCTCGTCACAGAGGATGTTCAGCACCTGCTTTGATGTCAGTGCCTTTTCTGCTTAAGAAACAGTGTGTTTTAAAATGTTATACATTGATATGTGAGGTCATTCCGTGTGCCGCATTCTTTCAATTCTGTACATGCTATGAATTATTAACAGGATTTGAGGATCTATTTTGAAACTTGCTTGTAAAGTTACCAGAAACTTGCCTTTTAAAGTAGTTCAACTATAGTTGACAACAAAAACAACAATTTTTATTAGGTTGGCTTTTATTCATTTTTACGTTTTTTGCTAAATGGACTGGTTTAGCTGTTTTTTTGCTGGTTTTGCTAAATGAACTGGTTTTAGCTGTTTGGCTGGTGTTAGCAGTTTTTTTTGGTAGATCGGTTTTAACTTTTAGTTTTTTTGGTACATCAGCTGTTTTAGCTGTTTGTTTTCTAAATCAATTGGTGTATGCTGGTTTTCAGCTGGTTTTCATTAACAGTTTTTAGCCTTTTTTTGCCAGATTAGCTGGTTTTAAGCAATTTATTGCAAAATCTGCTGGTTTTAGCTAGTTTTAACTGGTTTTAGCTGGTTTTTGGCTGTTTTTTTTTCTGTTTTATTTGTTTTGTTTTTGTTAAATCAACTGATTTTAGCTGGGATTTAGCTCATTTTTGGTAAATCAGCTGGTTTTAGCTGTTCAGCTGGGTTATGTTGGTTTTTGGATGGTTTTCATTAAATTAACTGTTTTTAGCTTTTTTTTGTTAAATGAACTGGTTTTAACTAGTTTTTAGCTGGTTTTACCTGGGTTTAGCTGTTTTTTAGTTGTTTTCTGCTAAATCAATTGGTTTTAACTGGTTTTTAGCTTTTTTGGTACATCAGCTGGTTTTAGCTGATTTTTAGCTGTTCTAAATCAACTGGTTTACTCTGGTTTCTGTCTATCTATCTGGCTTTTAAAACTACTAAATTAAAACATAAGTATTTCAAACTGAAAACCTTAAAACTTCAAGCTTTTAAAACTACTTTAAACTTTATGGCTAGGCTTTTTTAAGCCAACTTAAAGTTTGTCTAAAAACGTTGTTACCTCATTTTTATTATTATTATTATTTATTATTATTATCATTATCATTATTATTATTATTATTATTATTATTATTATTATATAACAATTATATTCTAAAGCAACAAACTGTTAAAATTTATCAGAAGAGGTTGATTGTCAACTTTAAGAAGTACAAATAATATTATACATAAATAAATTTGATTAATAAAATAAGTTCAAAGATTTATTTATTTTTATATGCATTTTGTACAATTTATTTGAAAATATATCACTGTATTTATATTATGTTTCATTTTATTTATATTATTGTATTAAAATATTCGTATGTTTGCATAATATATTATATTTACTAATATATTATGCATATATTTGCATAATATATTATATTTAAAATATACAGTATATACACAGCTAAAGCCTCATTTAAGAGAAACACATCCATTTTAATTAAAGTATAAAATGCTTTATTTTCCAAGCAAAATTAAGTCATTAGATGTCAGCCAGTCAGAGCCTCTAAATAGCTTGGTTTCCCATTAGCAATCAACCATGCCATTTTATAGACAGAAAATTTGTTCATCTCTAAGCATTCGATATTTTTAAATTCTAGATGAAGTCATTAAAGTTAATGTGACAGAAATACTTAAATTGGAAACAGGAAAGATCACAGTGACAGTGAGAACCAATGTAGCAATTTAGCACATAGCACTGCAAGTCCAATCAGCGAGCTAATCAAAACTATATTCAGAATGTTCTTTAATCACTTTTCAAGGGAGCATGACATCTTGACATCAACATGAATGAGATCACTAAGAAGCTATGTATATTTAAAGATATGAGATGTTAAATTATATATGTTTAAATGCAAATTTTCTTTTTATCCGAATGGCTGAGCATGCATTTTGTAGTAGGGCACAGGTTAACTGTTGCAATCAAATATTTAAGATACTTAATTGTCAAAAGACTCTTCCTTTGCTCTGTCCTTGCTGACACCACAACAGTGAGATTGGCTCCATATTGGGCGTTTCATCTTTCAGATGATGTTCTGGTGTCAACAGATCATTGATCATGTCTTTGTAAAGGAAGGAGTTTCACAACAGGCCAATGTCATCACCTTCTTCATCAGGCCTGAACTCTCAGTCATCATTAAAGCACGGGTTTCCCGTCATTTTTGCCTGCTCTGTGGTTATTGACCACTAAACTAATGTCCTGCCACTGCCTGTCTCTTTTGGTTCTCGGTGATTTATCGACATAACATTAAACTAGTGCAATACCACCTGGTCCAGTGAAACATACTGTTGCACTCAAATGCAGTTTTTATTTTATTTTATAGACTTTCTACAACTTTCCTTCTTTCCTAGGGGTAGTTCGCACAGGGCATGTTTTTTTTGTTTAGTTTTTTTTTGTTTTGGTGGGTGTGAACATCCAGTGTGTATGTCGGTGCCAGAGGGCCTTTGGTAACATACAAATCTTAATGTTTACAGTAGCGCTTCTCAGTTGCGCCCATCTCTTGGTGCGCAAATTGGCTTTTCCTTAGGGTGAAATTGTTGTCATCGTCCTTTCTCTGGAATCCAAAGATAATCATTTCCATTTTAATTGATTTGTCAGATGTGCTTGAACACCCTCCAGCAGTCGTCCTTAGAGGGTCAGTCTGAAAGGAAGCATCTCTGGAGATTCCTTACTGTGGAGGAAAAAAGTCAGGATGTCGGCGAATATTTCGCTCACTAGTCCTTGTAAGGACTTTCCGAGCCGCCGCGATTAGGACGGTATAGCTCTTTGGCCTGTTTCTCATGCGATTTGTTTGTTTTTCCTCTTTTCTTTCTCTCGCTAACTTTGTTTACATCCGCTGTTTGATTTGTGTTGGGAAGAATCCTACATGACATACAATTACACTTGGAGCCAGAGGCCGTAGTATTCCCTCCTTCCTCCCAAAATAATCTCTTTCAAATTGGATCCTGGATTTTGTGTGATGGTGCAGAAAAAAAAGCCCAAAGGTACTTCTGTAACGTCTCTAAACACAAGATTTACGGCATTGAGCTACAATCAGCATGAAAAATGTGAACGTTTGAGACTATTTTATTACTTCTGTTCCAACATTAAACATGCCAGCATGTTAAAACATAAAGCATTCAAGGATTCCGCCTGCATTTAGGGAATTGTCTTGCTTTTCAGGCAAATCAGCTTCATTTCTTTCAATCTGATTCCACTTAAGGCTAGAATGCGTTATGCTCTCAGATGCCATCCCAAATCTCAACAATGGCTGCAATCAGAATTACCAATCTAAAGTGTTGACATAAACACGCACAATGCTCTTGTTTATTTCTCTTCTATTCCCTTTCTTCGCCTCTGCCTTTCTTCCCTCTGACTTGAATGTCCCTGAGTATTCATCACTCTGCGATGAATAAATGATTGTATGCATTATTTACCCAGCGCAGAAGCTTCGCTAGAAAGCTTTGTTCGCTTTTGCCATCACCCTGAAAAGACGTCGATATCCCTGACGGAAACCGCTAACAATGCTAAAACAGACATGCTTGTTTACGTGTCTGTGCTACCTGATAAATTGTGGCCTAGTGTGCATTCTGTACAACCTCTCAAACCGACTGAAATATTTATCAGCCAGTGACCCATTCCAGTAGCAAACAGGCGTATGAAGAATGCTAAGTGGATCAGCATCAACACCACTAGCAAACTGCAATGGTATATTCTCTTTTGTTGGAGTTTATGATGATATTTGTTGTTGTAGGTACAACAAAGAACCTGACACTCAGAAAAATTAGTTAATTTAATTATTATTTTTTTAGTGAAATACACTGTCATGCAAAAGTTCTTAAAAAACAGTAGTATTGTGAAATATTATTACAATTTCGAGTAACTTTTTTTTCACTTTTAATATATTGTATATGTTTTTTTTTTTTCCTCAAATGCTGTTACTCGTTCTCTCATCATTCTAATATGCTGATTTGGTGTTTAAGAAACATTTCTTCAATGCTGAAAACAATTGCCAGTTTTCTCTAAATAGAAAGTTCAAAAGAATAGCATCTATTTGGATTCTTTTTTTCTTTATTTGTTTTTCTTTCTTTTTTTTTTTTTTGCAGCGTAAAAGTCTTTACTGTCTTTACTGATCAATGTAATGCAGTCTTGCTAAAATAAAATAAAATAAAAAATAAAATAACAAATAAAATAAAATAAAATAATAAAATAAAATAAAATCTTAGTGACCCCAAACTTTAGAACTGTTTGCTAAACTAAGCAAAAAATGAACTGTGTAGAACTGTATTGCTAAAATAAAATAAATTAAAAATAAATATATGAATAAATAAATATATAAGTAAATAAAATAAAATAATAAAATCATTTTTTTCTGACCCCAAAGTTTAGAACTGAGGGAAAAATGTCAGTTATCAAGTCAAATGAATATTGTTAAATGGGAAATCAAACTATATATATATATTTATATATGTATATATGTATATATGTATATATGTATATATAGTAGGGCTATCAGTTTAACACAATAACTTTTCACGCTAACATTTTAACGCAGTTAACGTGCTGGCTTTTCATATTTTATATTATATTTTAAACACAATATTAAGTGTTTTTGCTCAGTTTTGCAGAGTACATACCTTTGAGGCCACAGCAGTTTCTGAATGAATCTGCGTTGTGAACGAATTGTGTGAACCAATGATTCATAGGCCCATTCATAAAGAGATTGATTCACTTCATTCCTGAATGAATCTTTGTGTATTCAGCTGTGTAAGTGCGTGAGCGGACATATCTGTGGGCAAGAATCTGTAACCTGAAGGTGTGAAATGAATGTTTGCTTCAGCAGAGTTAACATGAATTTCACGGCAGCGTTGCTCCGGCCACCCACATGAATCTGTGACGTATGCTCTTTGTTGAGAGTGGCCGTTAGACAGTATGGCAAACTCCTAGATGCAGTGATGATTGCATATTGTGTGGGCAGCAACACGCCCTACATACTCTTCCTGCGCTTCCTGAGAGTGTGCACGAGTGATGACACTTCCTGGGCATGGAAGAGTCAAGCATTTTAAAGTAGAGGAAGTGTGTGGGTTTCAACCGACTCTAGTGGCCCATCTCAAGGGTCTGGATCAAGAAGAAACCAATGAGTTGTGGCTACGCAAAGGCTGAGGGAATGAAAGAACGATTGCTTGTTTATCTTTAAAGGAGGAGTTGGAAAGGGTACAGACAACTCTGGTTTAGCCACTTCTCCCCTTAACCACTCGCCCCTCCCCTTGTTTTTTCCCTTTGATGTTTTGTTTTATCAGTTACATCTTTAAATGAACTTCTTGGCTTTAAACAGGACACTGAATACAGCAAGGTGACATTAGCACTGCCAAAACCTCTGAAAATATATATATTTTTGCCAAATTGATCACTCTCAAAAGCTCTGAAGGGAAAGGATATTACAAACTTTGTGCTTCTTTTGCACAATAAACACTAATTCAATAAATATGTCTCAAACCCAGCTTTTAGGCCAATTGTGAGTGTGTGTGTGTGTGTGTGTGTGTGTGTGTGTGTGTACACTTCTCCATTCCAACTGGATACACAGATTGGTTCGATTCACCATTTGAACCCTCATCTAAAGGGGATTATAGGAATATCGTGTGATGCAAGACCAGGCCACTTCAGATGAACAGGCCAGCTTTAACCCAGCTTTGAGGCTGATTAAAACGATCAATGAGTCTCATTTAACTTGCCAAGATTTATTTTCTTTCTTCCCCTATTGCCCCTACAAAGTGTTGGTTTATCAGGTTGAGCCACATCAGTCCAATCATAGACTATTCACTTTCTATTTGCTTCAGTATAAGGAGTGAGATCATTTGTATCTTCTGGAGAGGCTGTGCTTTTGAAAACACTAGAGTTGTAGTAAATGCTCTGTCAGTTGTATTATTTTCGTTGTGCTTAAGAAAAACAGTGTCACAATTAGACTCTCACTCATAAGTGGACATTTTTCTGAGCTTGAAGGTTGATGTGCAGACTTTCCTTCCTTTTTCAAATTTCCTTTTGCACAGAATGAGATTCTTTTTATTATATGTGACAGCAATTCAAATTCACAAGAGAGCACTTCAACATATTTAAGCCATTGAGTTGTATTTACAATAAAGAATCTCAAGAAAAGGCTATTTTTCTCATAACACTATGTGTGAGTTTGATATTATCCTACTGTCATTATTAATAATATTTAGTATCGTTATTGTCATTTTGATTGTATTATGCTTTTTCCTGTACCTTGGATGCATTGTTTTCGGGTGTTGAATGATAGAGATGGAGTGCTCTTTCCTGCTTCCAAAATGAATTTGCAGGGCTTAACAAGAAGGATTTTTATATTATATTACATTATATTACATTATATTATATTACGTTATATGTGACCCTGGACCACAAAACCAGTCATAAGGGTCAATTTTTTTAAAATTGAGATTTATGTAACATCTGAAAGCTAAATAAATAAGCTTTCCAGAAATGTGTGGTTTGTTAGGATAATATTAGTAATAGGACACAGTAATAGGACAAAAATAATATTGGATTATATTAGGACAAAAATAATATTAGATTATAATATTATTATTGTCCTAATAATAGCACAATATTAGGCCAATATTTTGAAAATCTGAAATCAAAATACTGAGAAAGTTGTCCAAATTAAGTTCTTAGCAATGCATATTACTAATCAAAAATTAGGTTTTGACATATTTAAGGTGGGAAATTTACAAAATATCTTCATGGAACATGATCTTCACTTAATCACTTAATGGTTTTTGGCATAAAAGAAAAAAACGATAATTTTGACCCATACAGTGTATTTTTGGCTATTGCTACAAATATATCTGTGCTACTTAAGACTGGTTTTGTGGTCCAGGGTCACATATATTGTTATATTATATTATGTTATATTATATTATGTGAAAGATACATAAGAATTTTGATATAAAGTATTATCAAAAAAAGAATAACACATTTAAAACTTTGTAATAGCTTATGTAAACACTTGTTTGTGGGGAAAAATGTTTTTTTTTGTTTTTTTAATAATAATTATTTTAACTTTTTTTTTAATGCTAAGACTATCAATACAGTTTTGTATCCTTAGTAACATTTTAATCAGGCCTATTATTCAGTCTTTTGGTTCCTTTCAACCATTAAAGACATAGTTCACCAAAAAATGAAAATTCTGTTATTAATCTGTTATTACTAGGGTTGCAAAAAGGTGGAAAATTTCCAGTAAATTTTGGAAACATTCCAAAAATTTTGGAAACTTTACAGGACATTTTGTAATCTTCCAGGGATTTTGGAAAGTTTCCGGAAATATACCGTAAATTTTCAACCCTAGTTATTACTCACCCTCATGTTATTTTAAACCTGTAAGACAAATTGAGATACTAAGAAAACAAAATAACGACTTTATTCAACAATTTCTTCTCTTTTGTTTTCTTTCCGCACAAAAAGTTGAACGACTGATTTTAATGTTGTTCTTACTACCTTTCTGCGCCTTGAACACGTCAGCTGTGTTGGTGTCTATGCAGGGTCAGAAAGCTCTCAGATTTCATCAAAAACATCTCGATTTGTGTTCTGAAGATGAACGAAGGTCTTGCGGGTTTGGAAGGACATGAGGCTAAGTAATTAATGACAGAATTTTCATTTTTGGCTGAGCTATTCCTTTGAATTTAGACAACCATTATGTTGAAATTAGTTTGAAGATGCTGTTTATGTTGCTGTTGTGGCTGCGGATGAAACGTTGTTGTTTTTCTGAATAGGAAAACCAGTCTACAGTCCTTCACGAATTCGAATGGCATTGTTTTGGAGTAATGGGTCGAATGAAAGGGGCGCTGATGCTGAAGACATCGAGTATTAGAAGGAAAATGTCACCTCAGCTATCCTGAGAGCTTAATCCTCACCCAGTGTAATGTAATCAGCAAACCCCTGCCCATTGCTCTTTCCTTCATTGAGGTAGCATTTCAATGCGCTACATTTCCACGCCTTGCGTGACATCCCATTTGTCTTCGTAAAGTTCTCTCACTCTTCGAGCGCTGAGCAGATCGACTTACAAGTAATGAGACAAAACTTTAGCCCCACTTCAGCCAACACAAACGAAAAACCATGAGGACATAAGCCATTTTGATTGATAGATGCTTTATGCCTACATATTAACTATTTTAAACACAGCCTGTTTGTTTTATGAGATATACTGTACAGTCACTGTTACTATATGATAATGGTTTTATCAGTGAGCAGAAGGTCATTGAACACTAGATCTAATTTAATACTGGTTTCCATTACACTTGCATTGATCTACACTGCAAATCCTTTTAGTCTTGAAATTGGCCTAATTGGTTTTCAGACAACCTAACTGGAAATGCTCTGTCTCATCTTGCTTTTAGCCATACGGTTAATGCATTTTTGTTCTAGTCCATATAGACCAGTGTAGTTTTTATTTTAATACGGTTAGGTACATATAAGCATAGCCTCTTTTTGTTCAGTTGTGCATTTGTGACCGTAAAACTGTTATGACTTTGTAAAGGTGTTCATAACTTGATTTATCATTTCTATATGGCACTCATGTAATACAGGTTTACGAGCGCGTGATTAATAATGTCAGGAGTCGTGTTGTGACCCCCGTGCAAAGAGAAAACAGGCCTGGAGCGGCTCAGGCAAAAGTGCATGACAGTCTTGTGAGGTCTTTGCCCTAAATCACTGCTGCTACCTGAGATTCGAGCACTAAAAACGCCGCCTCTGGCCCTCTCGTCTAGACAACTGGGCTTTTATAGACGGAGTGGACAGGTGTTGCAGTCACTTAGGCTTTGACTCTGTTTTCACTATGTTTGTGAAGTGTTTTAATGAATGTGCTACTACGCTGAACCCAGTAGCCCTTCCACCAGCACCCTACTGAGTCGTAGCGTCTTGTCGATCGTGGGCAGATGACTGAGTTTAGCAGTGTTGCTGGCAACGTTCGCTACGTTCGACTAGTGTTATGCTAAGTCAGTGATCATATGGTATTTACTGAACTTGATGAAAGCAGTGTTGGCTAACACTTTAAGTAAACAAGAATTATATGTTTAATTCATGTTTCTTGATAATGCAAGAAATTATGCAAAAAGTCTTAAAAAAAAAAAAAATTCAATCTATGGTGCAGTGCGTTTTCATATTGCAAACCAACAGTGTGTAAAAAAATAAATAAAAATTATATATATATATATATATATATATATATATATATATATATATATACACACACACACACACACACTTTTAAATGGTATATTAATATTTAATATATAATACTTTTTTATCTAATGTTTTTATGTTTTATAGATATTTTTTTCCGTTTTATTTCATTTTTATTTATTTAAATTTTAAATTCCATAACAGGATATAACAACACATTGCAGTATTGTTTGTTTTTGGTGCTCTTCCATATTTAACAAGTTAAAAAAAAAAAAATTATGGTTTATTTAAATTTACACTTCCGTTCAAAAGTTTGGGATCCGTAGGATTTGTAATGTTTTTTTTTAAAGAATTCTCTTATGCTCATCAAAGCTGCATTTACTTGATCAAAAATACAGAAAACAGTAATGTTGTGAAATATTATTACAGTTTAAAATAATGGTTTTCTGTTTTAATATATTTTAAAATATAATTTATTCCTGTGATTCAA
Source organism: Labeo rohita (assembly GCF_022985175.1). NCBI lineage: Eukaryota > Metazoa > Chordata > Actinopteri > Cypriniformes > Cyprinidae > Labeo > Labeo rohita. Next base: position 23,992,733 of record NC_066881.1, read on the forward strand.
ATCAGAATTTTTATCAGTAATTACTCCAGTCTTTAGTGTCACAAAATCCGTCAAAATCATTCTAATATGCTGATTTATTACTTTTATTATCAGTATTAGAAACAGCTGTGCTGCTTAATATTTTTTTGGAACCTGTGTTTCTTTTTTCAGGATGAAAAAGGTTAAAAAGAGCAGCATTTATTAATAATAGAAATCTTGCTGTCACTTTTTACCAATTTAACACGTCATTGGTTAATAAGAGTATTATTTCTTTCAAAAAAAGATTATTTTAAATGGTAGTTTATATTGTTACAAAAGATATAATTTTAAATAAATGCTGTGATTAAATAAATGCTTTGTTTATTAAAGAATCCTAAAAAAAAGTATCACAGGTTAAAACAAGATGTTGAGCAGTTTTCACTGTTTTCAACATATTAGAATGATTTCTAAAGGATCATGTGACACTGATTGGAGTAATCATACTGAAAATCCAGCTTTGCATCAGAAAAAAAAAAACATTTTAAAATATATTCACATAAAAAACAGTTATTTTACACTGAAATAATATTTCACAATATACCACAATATTAGTTTTTTGTTTTGTTTTGTTTTCTGGATTTTGTTTTTATCCAATAAATGCAGCCAAACTTTTGAACGGCAACGTATAAGTGCACTGCATTATGGGATTGCTTTCATGTGGAGGCAATATGTAATTTTGCCTTTGAGTTTGGCCGTAATTCACAACTTAAAAAGCACCTTAGTTATGATGTCAAAATTTTGAAACTGCCTTAATGTCTAGAGTGTTTCTATTATGCCTTAAAATGCTGCCTAAGTAGGCAGCTCGCTAGGTTCTGGAACAGAGCCACAGTATTGCCTATTGCAGTGTCACTAGTACTGTGATCTGAAATTGCTTGTTCTTAGCATAATTTGTCCTCGTTTCCCTAAAACAGCGTGATGCTTTTTGAATGTGGATGCTGCTGGATCCTGTGAGGGCATGCTTGAGGTCTCACCATTACACAGCAGTTCTACACTGGAAATGGAGAGGCATAGAAGACAATACGCTCAAGGCACTGCCTCCTGCCGCCCCTGACCTCGTGCTGAAATGGCTTTTCCACACGCACCCAAAAGCCATTGGACTGCATTTTAAAGAATAATAGAATCGCTGCCTCCTCCCCAAGAAGCCATTTCAGCCCAGTAATACGGTGGCACGGGGGCATGTCTTTGAAGGTGACTTCACAGCAACTTTTTTTTTTCCTCTTTCTCACCCTGTCTTTATTCTCTCTCTCCGATTCGTTCTTGTGACACTTTGTCCATTTCTTGACAAATCAAATTGTCCTTAAACAGTGCTAGCTTGGTGTTGTGTTGTATCGCTCCATCAAAGAGAGCTCCTGGGTAGGAACTGGGAAATGCTCTTTGCTCGTTGGTAAAACCCTTCAAAAAGGTCGTTTTGAAACCTTTTTACGAGGACTACAGACATGACTGGAAGGGAGTTTCCACACTAGAAAGCCAGCACAAGTAAGAGAAAGGATGTTCTGACATGAGCACGGAGCAGGATGGGTAATCTAGTGCTGCATGTGTTCAATCATTAATTATCCATATGAGAGCAGAGCTGCTCTGAGAAAAGCCAAAGCGTCTGACTCCTGTGTAAACACAAGTGGATTCGCTTATTTACCGAAGCTCTTGTGATAAAGTGGAACTGGGGCTGCTGTTCTCTCTGGGAGCCTGTGGAGTCCTGATATGAATCTTCTTTTTTTTCTCATCCGAACACTTTATAAAGCCACAACATAAATTTCACACAACATCAAAACACAAATGCAATAAACATGGCGTTTATGTTCATATCGTCCTCTAAAGCATCCAGCTGTGGTCTTCTGTGAGGCTTTGCAGCATTTGTTTTCAGTGAGTCTGTTTATTTTAATCATACATAAAATTATTTCATTATCGAACAATCTTGGTAGAAGTGTTGAGTATAGTGCCGGCAACATAATCTTTGCCGTTTCAGCAAATTAGCCTCTCATAGATGTGTGCTTGATAGAAAAAGGTGTTCTCTCTCACGCTCTCTCTCTGTTTCTATTAGTTTCAAACTGCTTATTCATCTCAACGGGGGGGATCTGAGGTGAGATAGAGAGCACAGCTCTCCAGACATGCGTTATTATCAGGGGGAGCTGAAATAACTCTAATTAATCAGCGTAGCAATAATAAACACAGAAGGGGAGTGGCCGGTGCTGGAACTTTCAGCCCACAATGCACCACTGCAATGTGAAAGAAAATCAAAGTAGTGCGTTTTTCTGGATTTGAGGATTTCAGCAGTTTGATGGCTCCTCAAGGGACCCTGTAAAACATGTTTCTCATGTTCTTTCATGCTGAAGCTTTTTTGTGGTCGATTCTGGTATGTTACGCCAGGATTTTAAAGTAAACCCATACGAAAAATTACCATTTCCATTCGTCGGCCTGTATATCAGTCTGGCTCTCAGTTTATTGGTCTATCTGTCGATCTGTCAGTCTGATTACTTTCTTTGCTGATTTAATGTCTGTGTAAAGGCAATTCAGAGAATTGTTTCTGAACACATTGTAAATGTTAGAAATGTATGTTGAAACACATTACAAAGACTGTAAACTATGTGGTACTGAATTGTGGAGTTGGACCGTTAAACAGTTTTTTACTATTTTTGTGTTCAGGATTTTTTGGGTGAGACTGAAATTATGTTTCTGACACCCTGGAGCCTGACACTATAATAACTACCACATTAGCATCAGTGATTTGCCTGCTCAGTCAGGAGTTACTGTCATTATATTTAGTTACTACAACCTGTAGTTTGCTTGCTAGCTAGCTATGCCTTCATCACGTAAATGCATATTACCTGGTTGCGATCAATTACAAAACAGCTCAGTCTCCTTTAGCTGTATTTGACAATTGAGAGAGGGCGAAGCATTCCTGTGAGCAGGCGTGGTTTCAGTGCAGAGAGCAGAAATCTAATGGTGATTTTATGTTGTATACAGTACATAATATATGCATATATTAGCCAGGCAGTCAAATACAACCTCTCTCTCCCTCTCTCTCCCTCTCTATATATATATATATATATATATCTAACAATTGGTCTGTGGTACTAATACAGTACATCGGACAGCACATCCAAACACTCACCTATCATTTATCGACCTCAAATATGGCTTATTATCTGAAATATGTTAGTAGCAGAAACGTTACATGGCCGCTCAATCTAATGGTCACCCAGAAAAATGTGCGCTATTCAGGTGTCTGTGCGGAGTGTGGAAGCTAAATAGCAGCGCTCTGACAGATGGAGGTGCCGGTGTGGTCACATGCTTTTAAAATACTCCGGCATTTTTGGTCATACAGATAAAAGAAATACATCTTTTTAAAATCTGTAAAGACTTTGTTCATTTCTATGCACTCACAAGAACAACAAAACTTTGCGCTTTTGTAAAATAATGAAAGCAAAAAGGATGCGCTTTCTGCCGTCCCAGTCTCTGAACTTGAGCGAGTCAAAAAACTAAAAATTAACTGAAACTCTGTATATACTTGCCCTACAGACATGAAAAATATAGCTATAGAGAGCGAAATGTCTACTTGCAAATGAACCAATTCAAATGGAAAACAGATTTTCTCAGAATATGCAGTCCGTATGAAGCATGCTTACAGGTGCATCCACTACTCTGGAGATGACGAGTCAGTGTTGCCAATTCCATTTTATAAGCCGAATATCTCCCTGACACATTCATAATCATTACTTCTGCCAGTGTGCTGTGGCAAGCTTTATGTGTGCGCTTGAGCGCTTAGTAGGCTAGGCAGTTAAAGGCTTATTATTATGATTTATATGGTTTATTAATAAACGTGCGACTAATAGTTAACTAATGCTTAAAACGAATGACTACTAGTCGACCAGAAAAATCTTTAGTCGAGGGCAACCCTAATATTAATTAACTTTTTACTGTTTATTGATTTACTTGTTTATTAGGTAGCACAGTTTTACACTTTAACATAACGTATAGTAATTATATTTGTTAGAAACTATGGATAGAGTGTAATTGTTTGAATTAAAAATGCCAGTAAATCTTATAGGCTATTTTTCTATATTTCACAATGACAAAACAACTTATAAAGCATTTTTTGGTTCTCACAGGACACATCATGCTCAATAATCTACATAGACAAACTAAATACAAGTCTTGAATACTGATGTAAAATCAACATTAAGTTGTGAAGCCCAAAGCAGAGAGATAGAATATGGCTCACTTCAGAGGCTGCATAGACCTCTGGGAAACGGGGTGAAGAGTCAAAGTCTATCACTCTGTCTGGATTGATGAGCCTTTGATTGCATTGCTCATGAGCAGCTTTCATTAGCGCCAGTCAGAGTGGATTGAAATCTAAATGTGTGTGTGTTTGCTCCATGAGACGTCTGCGTGTGATGAGTTCTTCAAGACGGCTCTCATTATGCACCTATGGAGGACCGAAGCTTCTCTCAGACTCGAGCAGCAGTGGAATCATGCCTCTAAATGGCTGATCTGATTACCTTGTTCAGGCTTTTACAGGAAGATGAGCCAGAGACCTGAAATGGGGCCTTTGTCACTCACTATGAATGTAACCTTTACTCTCATTTGCATGATATTTTTCTTAGTTGAAGAGCTTAAAGGGAAGAAAAAAAGCTTAGAGCAGCCAGGTGCTCAGCTTTAGTCATTGATGAAAACGTTGGAGCGCTTGCATCGAGAAGGTTCAGTCATTAGGAGAGACTGTGTGCGAGTGGCTGTTGCTTTACTCCATTCTTTTGCATAATGATTCCTTGCGTGATCCTGTATTGAACTATGTTGGCTTTTACTCGCAGGCCTAAATGACTGATGCTTCATTCACCCGCTCATGATTCATTTTTGAGTTCCAACCGAACGGCCACTTCCTAATGGAAGCCATTAGGTTTGAAATATCCTGCTTTTAATATGCAATTCATGAGCTGAAAATGGCACATTTTCTTGATGTTAAAACACAAATAACATAATAGAATGCAAAAACCAGACACTTGTGACGTATAGGAAACCTTTCTGCAGCTCTATTAAGTGACCTGACCCAAAGCTGGAAATGTGGCTTTGTGAAAGGGGTTAGTTTATAAGCTGTAGTATGATTATACGTTGAAATCAAATTAAAATGTAATACATAAGCTCCCAGTAGACCATTCAGGCATCAGCACGGGGCATTTATTAAAACTCCTGCTGTGATTAATTATATTGTCACGACAAGTTTGGTGAGATTTGTGCTCTACGGTACACACTCCCCCACACGCAATTAAGGCGCATGATTACGTATGCGTACGCTCACACACGCGTGACTGCGGTTTTGCCATTTCACGGACGGACCGACCCAATGACCTACTGTAGATAAAAACACGTTTTTATTCCCTCCCTCTCTTCACTATGGTAAAACCTGATTTGTGTGCGACTTTGCACTTGATCATTTTCTTATAGGAGTGTGACATGTTATTTTGCCTGTGGCCCGATCCCTATTTCATGTCACATTACTTTATTTCTTTTCCGAGGTCACCTTGGTTCAAAGTAGGAAAGGTTGTGGAGAGAGGACCTGCAAAAGTCACCTTCACATAACATAGTGTTTGTTACAGATTCTTATGCAAAGATTCAAGCATTCACACTCACTGAATCTGGATTAAGATGGTTCACCGGCAGTAAACGTCTTTAAATAATTTTCAGAAAATGGGGAGTAATGCTTTCTTAAACATACATTTTGAGGACATTTACTGTCTAGCGGATGTCTGTTTATCTTCATTTCATATGGGAGGGATAAACAATGTCTATAGAAAATGCAGTGATGTCATTGTCTAATGCATCTGCGCATTTCTGTCAAGTGTTGCTGATCTCACTAGCATGTAGGAAATTATTAAAGGGATTGTTCACCCAGAAATGAAAATTACTCCATGTTTTACCCACCCTGAAGCAATTCTAGGTGTATATGACTCTCGTCTTTCAGACAAATACAATCAGAGTTATGTTAAAAAAATGTCCGGGCTCTTCCAGGCTTTATAATGGCAGTGAATGGGGTTTCAAGATTTTGAAGCCCAAAAAAACTGCGTCCATGCATCATAAATAATGCTCCACACGGCTCTAGGGGGTTAATTGATGTGGTCGCATAAGAAAAATATCCGTATTTAAAACTTTATTAACTGTTATCTCTAGCTTCTGCTAACTGTTGTACAAATGTTCACAAAAGAGTGACGCTCCAGTGGATGATGTAGGCAAACAAAATGTACAAAATGTACAAAATGAAGGACGAATAGTCAGAGTATTTCAATCAAAGCCAAAAGTTTTCCTTTGCTGTAAACAAAACGTGGTTCTCATGAGACTAGCATATTCTCACCGGAGCTTACGTTCAAAGATTAATTCCACTATATGGCTTCGCTTTAAAATTACAAAATGTACTTATAATATAGGTAGGGGGGAGTGGGGTAAGACGAGCCATTTTCTATTTACGTGGTCCTCAAGTTAAGGGAAAATGAGGCAGATGTCCAATGAAAGTAAAGTAACAATAAATTTCAGTATGTTTCCTGTCATTTTAAATGATCAAAATGTTTCTATAATAAAGAGTTCTAAAATTATGGCTTCTTATAAAAAAATTATTCCTGTGGCTCAATTTACCCCAGGTTAGGGGTAAGTTGACCCGAGTCAGTGGGTAAGATGAACCATCTGGGTGAATCTGATTCAAAGCTATGCGAAATTTTAGAGATAATTTACCCCTTTTAAAAACTTAATCAAATTTAATTTTCAGTCATATTTCTTTTCTTAAAGCTAACTTAAAATAAAACCTGTCAAATGAAGATAAATTTTCAGTCTTTAATTGTTTGCATTTCGAAACAATATGTTGAACACTAAAGTTTTAACCTTTCCAAATACAGTTTGTTGAGTAAAATTAAATAAAAACTGAATTAGAATGAAGGAATAAATGTCACTGAAACTATTAAACATTTTAGTCTACAGATTCTTGACATGGTAGTTTTTCTGCAATGTCGGACCATTAGGGACTACAGGTGGAAAGATATATTTGATTATAATGTGATGAAACGCGTCTTCTGGTTCTCAGAGAAGGATTCAGTGCACTTGTACACTATCCCTGTCAAATAAACTACAAATAAATATCTATATATATGATAAATTAAACCAGTTGCGTAATACCACATTCAAATACAAGTTTATATTTCAGAGATTTAACTTAACTTCAGTGCCTTATGGTGGAGTAAGTTAAAGTGTTGGCTCAACTTACCCCACATCATTTGGCTCACTTTACCCCATAGCTGGCATTTTGAAAAAAACTAGCTAGCTAACCAATTCAGAGTAATATTTAACTAAATGCATGGTTTTATATGTTGCTAAATCACCTATATGCATCATAAATATTTTTAGATCTGGATAAATTTACTTTGATGTAATAGTCATTACATCTGTTATGCTAAACTTTTACTTTGACAAGCCAAAAAGAGTTTTTTAAGTAAATGGGTGCCTTCCACTCCTCCCATGTGTTTCTCCTTTTCACAGAGTGGCAGAAATGATGTCTGATTCCGAAATACTTGGTCACATGGCAGTAAAAATGTACAGCTGCCAAAATACAGGGCTGTGGGTCATCTTACCCACTGGCTCAACTTACCCCACTCTAACCTATATAAATTTTTATGATAATATAAATCTTGTGTACAGCACTTAGGTGAAGCACCAACATTAAAAAAAAGTCGAAATGTGTTAAAACTGTGCAATCCCTTTGAGATGTAGTGAAGTGCGACTTTGTTTTCTTGTGTTTTCTCACTGGCCAACACCCACTTGAGACACTTGAAGTGCTTGATGTACAACAACACTTACACGACCTACAGCTTAAACATGAGCCGCTTTGAGATGATTCGCATGCGTTTTACCAGCATGCCAGTTCACATGGGGCTGCTATAACCTGTGCTTAATCTTTCAAGGCATTTTAGGAAAACCACTGCAAGCTTTACCAGCACAGGAACGCACAGTCTGGAAAAATTCAGAGAGAATTAAAATCACAGTGAAGCTTTGGTAATTATTACATTACCCCATTACCTTCAAAGTGAAACTGATCCATCCGGATAAGTTATAAGTAGAGTAACTTTTTGGAGAGTCAAATGGCTCCCAGAGGCATTAGCTGTGGCAGGATATTACCTAACTGCATATAATTAATGCTCACTACAGATATGTAATGATGTGACTGAGACGTTTTAAAAACAAACGCTGGGTTTTCTCAAAGCCGCCTAAAAAAAAAAAAAGCTCTGAGACTTGTAAGTGGCTGAGCTTTAGAGGTTTGTCAAGTGCAGGATGGCGCAGCACAAATTCTGATCTATGCACCACTGCAACGTCTGGCACGGTGTCAGAGAGACTCACGAGAGGTATTTGCGCTTCGAACATCTCAAACACGTAATAAATGACAACTCTTGCACACTCTATTGGATAAAACCCGCCTGCCAGATCAAGGCGTTCAGAGCGGGATAAGATTAGCGACTGTTTGCTGAGCAATTATACGTTTTTATCCGTCTATTTTCGATAAGACGCTTGTGTTTGCTATTGTAGAGGTGATATTTTATAGAAGGGTCGGTTTGAGGGTTTGTAGCCGTGCGTCTGGCCACCTGCCAGGGCCTTTGCGGTGGAAGTCGTTGAGCTCGAGGGTGCAGTTCTGAGATGCGCTAGTCTCCGAGCTCACAGCAGGCAACATGTTTGTGTCTGGGACTCATCTCCCCTGTCAAAACACACACCCGAGGCAGTGGGACATGAAAGCTTATTGCTGTTAATAGTCTTTTTTTTTATATATGTATAAAGAGGGCATACATAGATCAGGATCCCCCGCAGTGTTGGCTGTGCTCATGGAAGTGGTGTTGCATTTCACTCTCTTTTGGTTCCTGTCAGTGTCTCTCTCTGTCTGACTATGATATGCATTATGACTGCAGGCTACTTTTTTTGTTGCAGTCTGCCAGCTGCTGCCATTTTGAAGTGCAATTAAGAACAACTCTCGCTCTCTTCCTCTTTCCTTTTTTCCCCACTTTCTTCCTGCATGAAAGCATTAGCGCCACGTACCTGTTTGTTTTCTGCTGCTTGAGCGCTCGTTAATGAGCCTGACTTAAATGAAGCTTTCAAAGCATTCAAAAGCTAAACAGCTAAAGCTGTTTGTTACAGTTGAGGTCATGTTGTTGTTACATTTTGAGGATTTTTTATTTTTAATGTATGACACTGCTTAGTTCATCCTCATTTTTCTTAAAGACAGCATGACATCAAAATGGACCCCATTAACTTTAACAAATGTTCTTGATCTTATACTGTACATGTATCAGTGCACGATATTCTAAAGAAATTATTTTAAATATTGGAACACATCATTGTGACTCCAAGTACACATTTTTAGTTGACTAAGTGTATTTGAGGATGTGATTTGTTATTATTATTTTTTAAACGATTAGAAAGTTTGTTGCATACATTCTGCTTTTGAGGGGTTTTTCTTCGTACATGACGAAATACCTCACAGAATAAATTTAATGTGTATTTATAAATTTAGAATTGTTAGTTTTAGTAATTATCACTGAATCCCTGATTTACAGTAGTTGCCTCAGAGCTGTTTAGTATTTTATTTCTGGGTATTTTATTTTATTTGATTCTATTTTTTTCCATTTCATTTTTTTTTTACATTTTGACTTTTTTTTTCATTTTTTGACATTTGATTTTTTCTATTTTATTTTATTTTATTTTATTTATTTATTTATTTATTTATTTATTTTATTATTTTATTTTATTTTTGCAAACTTTACTTTTTCTATTTTAATTTTATTCTATTTTATTTTATTTTGTCGATTTTTATTTTTTTATTTTTTTTATTATTTTTTAAATAATTTTTCTTTCTTCTTTTCTTTTATTTAATTTAATTGTATTTTTTCTAATTATTCTGTTATTTTATTGTTTAATTCTTTTCCTTATTTTATTTTTTACTAATTTATTTATTTTATTATATTTTCTATTGTTTTCTATTTTTATTTTATTCTTTTGTTTTATTTTATTTTTCAATGTCTATTTAATTATTGCTGTCTTATTTTATTTTGTTGTATTTATTTTCTATTTTTATTTTTTGTTTATTTTTCTCATTTTATTTTATTTTTTATTTGTATTTTATAATTTTTTAAATGTTATTTTATTTTTTTCTAATTTTATTTTAGTTTATTTATTTTCTATTTCTATTTTTATTTTTTATTTTAGTTTTTTATTTTTATTTTATTATATTTTTCCTATTTTTATTTTTATTTTATTTATTTTCTATTTTTATCTTATCTTATCTTATCTTATCTTAGTGTAGTTTAGTTTAGTCTGGCGTTTCACCAGTACGTCTAGTTATGACATCCTGATTAAACATTATGAAGTCAAAAACAGTTAATGAATAAATAAATAATCAAATTAAATTAAACATGAAATAAAATAACAATAATAATAATAAAAAAATTGCACAAATGCAATGTTCACAATAAGATCTATAACATGCATTTAGTAAACAAATAGTATACATTTTAATTTCATGCGGACTTTATATATTTTAATTGTTGTTGCAGGCATATAAATCCTTAAAATATGAACTTCAAGTAGTATGAGAATATTTTAAGTTTTATAACAATTAATTATCCATATAGTGTTCATTAGTTCAGAACCTGTGTATCATCATCAGTCATAAACTACTAGGCCCTTATGAAGACAGCACGGTGCAGCAGACCCAATTATAAATGTATGATATTATCAATCATCACTGAGTGACTTTGTAAATTCAAAAGCCCGTCTTGTTAGTATGTTGTGTTGTGATGTTCTCTGGACAGTGTCCTGCTTTGCCGGGTGTCAGAGGTCAAAGCCCGTGCTGGCTCCTTGGCTTCTTGCCCCAGTCTCTTTGGCTGGTTTGCTTGACAAATGATCTTGCGGCTTACTGTAGCATTGCAAGCCAGTGAAACAATGATTTATTTGTGAAATATTCTGGTTAACAGTATATGAACTAGCAGCGAGAGCTCAATTTTCTAGGCTGGGAAATATAGGCCATTTTCAGCTGCGTTAAACACAGCTAATCAGGACGAAATGCTGAGTGTGTGCTTTCTGCATTGAACTCACATTTGTGTGTCATGCATGAGTGTCACTGGCTGTCAGTTTTGTTACATAAGCTCTCACAAAAAAAAAATAATACAAGTAAAAATAATGCATTGTTATATTCCTAGTATAGCTGCCAAGAATAGAGCTGTTCTACAAGCCTGCAATGCCACATACAGCCAAAACACATCCCCCCAGAACATGTATACAATTCTAATTTGGATCATCTGCAGGGGGTTGGGATCCTGTGGAGTTTTGCTTCATTCCCTTCACATAAAGACTTCCTCTTTTTGACTCAAAGAGCTACAGTACTTTCATACTCTATTCAGTTTGTTTCCAAACGAGAGGTTGAATTGGGACGGAATGATCTGGAACGGCGTTGTGGCTCCTTCAATCCAAATACAGTGTTTAAAAAAACAGTTTAAACATCAATCTATTCTATTTCCTACTTCTCTTTTTTTCAAGTGAATTTGCTGAAGTCTTTATAGTAAACATCAGGCTTTCTCTAGTAACCTACGGAGGTGTATAATAATAGTTCAGCGGTTAATCACAATTATTTGCTCAAATATATATAATCAGTGCTGGGTAGTAACTGATGTAATCTGGATTACATAATCAGATTTCAAAAATTAAGTACTTGTAATTAGAGTATATTACAGTTACAATCTGTATATTACCGATTACTTTTTAATGGATTACATGATTACATATTCAGTCTGGGTATGAAATATCATTGCTGTTTTGGTTATTAATTTTTGTTCCAAAAGTTTTTTGTCGGCCAATCCCAATAAAATAAAACTTAGAAATATCTCTAATGAAGTTAATATTTCAAATAATTTAAGAACACATTGACATCTTTACAGTTCTTAACAAATAAAATATTTATATTTTTAGTTTTTTTTTTTTCATTTTTAAATTACTTGTATTTTACTTTTTTATGATTTAATTAATTATTAGCTTTTTACCAACCATAGGCCCACTGCAGTTCTTACATTACACCTATTTTGGAAAATCCTGTTGTAATGTTATGTAATTAATTCATGTTATGTTGATGTGTAGATAGATCGATAGATAGATAGATTATTAGAGAATTAGAGAAAAATTAGAGGAAAATAAAAACAGTTGAAATAAATTAAAGTGGGGGATTAAATGAAATAAAATTAGAAAAAAAAATAATAATTGAAAAAAAATATAACAAAGTAAAATAAAGTTAACAAAAATAATTAAAATAAAATAAAAATAGGAAAAAAATGAACAAACAAAATAAAATGATAAAAATAAATAAAAAATAATTTAAATTAAAATAAAAATAAAATAATAAAATAAAATAAAAAATAGGGAAACATTAAAAAAAATAAAAGAACAAAAATAGAATAAAATAAAATAAAAAATGAACAAACTAAATAAAATTAAAAAATAAATTAAATTACATTAAAATAGAAATAAAATAAAAATTAAAAAATAAATAAATAAAATAAAAAATAAAAAAAATGAAATGAAAGGAAATAAAATAAAAATCAAGTAAATTAAAATAAATTAAAGAAATGAAATAAAATAAAATAAAATAAAAATTGAATAAAATAAAAATAAAACTGGCAATCTCAGTAGAGTTCACTAAATTCTGACTTCCATGTTTACCAGTGTTTTCAGCTCAACAGTGCTTTTTTCGTAAAAGAGAGCGTATGCGTGGTTGCCAGGTTGGGAAGACTAAGTACATCACTGGGCAGAAAATGTATCAATTTAAAAAAAAAAGGTCAGTGAAATCACGAATAAAAAAAAAACCAAATGTCCACCCTTTCATGATATATTCAGTAACAATTTTGCTTTTAGTTGAAGTATACACATCCAAGTTTATTTTTATTTACATTTTTTAATTTATTATTATTTTTACATTTTATGTTTTTATTACTTACATTATTTTGTATTTTATATATTAATTTTAGATATTTTTATGTCACTCCCAGATTTTTTGGGGTTCTTCAAAATCCTTTAATCACTCCAGCAAACATACAGTCTTCTATTTTGAATACCCTAGATAAGAGCTGCCATATTGGCTCCAGTGTGTCAATAATTGTTGATTTAACTCTCCATGATTACATCCTTCTGTCCTCCTCCGTTCAGTCTCATTTGTGATGCATTTTTCCCAGTGCGAGCCACTGCATGATGGATCTAGTGAAAACTGCTGACCACCTTACTCCCCATCAGCCCCCCTCTTTTCGCCAGCCGTGATGGATTTGACACCCCAACCTTCTGCACCGTGTCCGTCATTCCACCCGGCATGAGGCGGCAGAAAAAAACAACACGGAAGGACGCAGGGCAAAGCATACAGAAAAAGCCAGCGAGCATATTGTTCTCCGCTTCCCTGTGGTCAGCCCTCTGAGGTCGCTCACAGTTCAGCACTGGTGTAGGGTGGCTGATGATGGATTCTGTCCCTTTTTTAACTTCTTCCTCTTTTTCCAAAGCCGCTACTGTTGTATTCCTTCAGAGACGGCTCTCCCGCATGGTTAACGCTGCGATTCACATCACACTCTGAGATTGGTCCTGGCTATGAGCTCATTAGATGACTGTAAAGACTGATTTTTCAGGCTTCAGTTGATAGCTCATGCATGCAAGTTATCAGCACCACAGAATCAAAGCCTGGCAAATGTGGAAGATGTCTGTTTACTGTGTATACAAACAGCCTGTTATCTGTCACCCCTGTGCTGAATAGGGTTTTATTAGGGAAAAAATACAAAAGCATGCTTTAAGCAGGTCTGCCAAGTATTATTTTTCTCCTCACTCCCACAATGCTGTTCTTTGTAGTCATAAATAAAGGAAGCATCAAAACACTGAGGGTATTTTTTAAGAAGGACAAAAGGCAACGTATCCACATAAAAAAAGCCCTCCAAACCCACGTCTGGTTGTTATTTTATGGCACATGTGGATGAAAAGAGCGGGATTCACCAGTGTCTGCTCGGACAGTTCTAGCTGGTGCATGTTTGTGTCACGTTTGAAGCAGAGCTCATAATCCCATAGAGACCTCTGATCCTTCTCCTACGCTGACGTTTGATGGAGACTTGAAATAGAATTCATTGCTAATCTCAATGTTATGATCCATGAAGCTAAAACAGAAGAGGAGTAAGACTTACGGAGTTTAAACTGAACATTTAGAACCTTATAGACTTTTATAATATTACTAAACATTTCTATGTCAAATGCTGCCCTTTTGAACATTCCCATAAAAAAAAAAAACCCAAAATGTTCCATAAAAATATTTAAAAGGGACATCAGATGCAAAATTCACCCTACTAAGATAAAAAATCGACTCCTTTTTTTAATCCCCCCCAAAAACCTAATCAGTCTCAATTATCAAGCCGTTTTTATTTTTCTGAGCAGTATGATGTCGTATTGCTCAAACCCCGCCCACAACTGCTGATGGACTGTCCCGTATTAGCATATTTCCACCCTCAGCCAGTTGTACGCTGCCGTTTTCTCAGCACTCGAGCAGCTGTAGCAACAACGTCTCTTAGGCAATGCAGGTGTTTTGTATTTGGATGTAAAAGTGAACATAAGAGTTTAAAATTTTTCCCAACTTCAGAGCACTGAAGACACAGTGAATCAGTTTTGTTTTTGATGGTAATGGGCCACCGAATCCACAAAAAAATGGAGGAGAGGGGTGGGGTAATCAGTAGCTCATTATCATTTAAAGAGACATGCACCGAACGGGTCGCTGTGTACAGAGCTGTTTTTGACTGGGTAAAAAGGGTGTTGTTTTACACAACCATTGATGAATTTTAACCAAAGTATGTTGCAGACTAAACTTTATCATATAGGCTACTATTTAATTGTATAAGCCTACATAAAATAATTAACATTGTCATGTTTTTTTTTTTTTTTTTTTTTTTTAGGCCTATAGAGTATTTAGATGCTTAAGCATCAAGCAGTATTCATACACAAATGCAGTTGTATTATTATTATTTTTCTGATTAACTTTTATTAGACTGTACTGGAAATAGGCATGTTAATTTTGGTTATTTTATTTCTCCTAACCGACATCCGACAGTCGTTAAGACATTATTAACCGTTAACCAGCAAGATTGTTAAATTACAAATAAATAACGTGGCTTTGACCCATTAAAAATGCCTAAATTTGTTTTCCAGGGATTCATTTTGCACACGCAAAAAAGCAATAAACAACAAAACGTGAGGATTCACATGGTCACATCAAGCATATGCAGTGCTTCTGCGAACAGAGAAAAACATAATAAAACTATATATAAAAGAAACACACAGGCTTGTATGCAAAACATATTTTTTTCTAAATAATAATAGTACTTAATAAATTAACAAAAGGAAAGGAAAAAAAAAGCCTAGCAGCCTGTATGCAGAATTTCATTTCATTTTTGTGATGTGCTCTTGAGATAATGGTATCTGGTTTGTTTCCTTTATTTTACAAAAGCAAAAAGTTTTGTTTTTATTGTGAACGTACACAAATAAAACAAATATTTAAAATAGTTTTGAATAATGTCTTACTCTTATATGACCACAAAAGGTGTATTGTAAGTTCCACTTTTATAGAGGGAAAAAAAAAAATCAAGTGATCGTGCCGGCGCCTCAGGCGCGCAGTTTAGCATTACTAACATGACAACGCAGCCTGTTCATTGTCATAATAAAATACAGTCAGCCAAACATATTGAAAAACCATGCTATTTTACTTCCCCTCACACCACAACATATCCTTTAAATTTAACGGTAGAACAGAACTGAGAACAAAATAAGAATGAAAATATAAACTAACAAAATTTTGTACTTTTTGAACAAAATTAATATTTTAACTTGCAACATACTAAAGGAACATTAAATTAAGTTATGTTTAAAGGGTAACTCATCTTTTTGTTACCATATAAAAAATAATTCTAGATACAATTTAATAATATAAATATGATTTAATGCGCTTTTGAACTACAGAGAAATAGTGCTTTAACATGAGCAACACCACGAACACAGACGCTACCTATAGGCTAAGTCTGTTCTTTTTTTGACAAAAAGTGTTTCCAAACAAATTTTTGCGACATTTGAACTATCAATATAGAATTTATGCGGCGAAGTTAAACGGAAAAAGATTTTTTCCGTTATGGCATTTCCATAAGCTATATCGGTAAAAAAATTTAAAGAGCTAAATATTTTTTTTCACAAAAAAAATAATTGAATGGAAACCTGGCTATTGATAGTAATAAATAATGTTTCTTGAGTGATTGAATTGCAAACCATTTAAATACATTAGTGATATTATAAACAAACACATATGGTAGGTATATAACTAGAAGCTACACCGGCTGCACAGCTGTTGTAGCCACTTTATTTTTTTCATGGGACTGAAGTTTTGAGGTCTTAGAACTCTTTTCATTTACGCCATAAAATAACTCCTCACTGTTGCATTAAACTTTGGTCTATGGCCTTGCAAATCATCTTTGCTTTCAGTTTATATTTATGTCTGTATGCATCTGTAGCAATACCAGCATTATAAATTGCTTGATATTATAAAAGAGCCGAGGAATTGCAGAGGAAATTTTATTACTAAATGATGTGCTTTGGAAATAAAGTACATACATTATTCTTCCTTTATCACAAATAACTGCATATTTTACCAGCAGTTTTTGAAGAAACTTTTTTGAAGATTAATTATTTGCAATATGTTTTTTATGATTATTGTTTACAAGTATTTTAGGTTAGGTTAGGGTTATTTTGAGGACAGTTTAGTATTTGTAATAAGCAGTTCACATATGTTGCTCTCACAAGCTTAATTGGTTACTGTAACAGTGAAATAATTGCAATTTTCCTGAGAAGGAAATGCAGAGGCTGGATTTTTTTAGTACTTTTATGTGTATGCGGATATACACAAACATGTATAGGTTAGCAGCTGATCAAATGCCGCAACAGTAAGCGCCTCAGGTTTGGGTTTGGTTGGAGAGCTGGAGTTGTGTTTGTTGTCATGCGAGACATGCAATCCATTGTTTACTTGCCAGAAGCTGTTTCATATGTTGATGGCACATGTCCTCAGAAATTAATGAGTTTGCCTCCAGCTCAAACGAGTCTACTGTCCTAATGACCGCTTGCTGTCTTTAGGATGACTCTCAGGCCTTCAATTAACAGCAGGTAGATCCTTCAGTCTCTTTGCATTCATTAACAACCACTCTGAATATGTTGTCTAACATACTCTACATTCAGTCTCTAACTCGTACAAACCCAAAACTGCACTCAGATCAGCAGCAATTATGATGCTGATGTTTATTTTGGCCAATAGGTCACATTTTATTCTCATTGAGAATAGTTTAAAAGGACGTGTTTGAAGCTAGTGTTTTCTAGGTGTTAGCATACAGAGTTATTGCATTGAGAATGCAGAAGTGAATGGATACCTTCGATAAAGGAGCCGCTGGTGTCGGTATGCATGAGGCATGTGTGCGGAGGTGAAAGGTTAAATGGATGTTAGGTGCAAAAAGAGCAATGTGAGTTTGTAATGAGCTGACATCTGATCCTCCTCTGCTCCTCTCCTTCCTCTGACAACTGCCTCCCATCTGTCAGGAGCACCGGTGGCTAATCTTAGCCTTTCTCCGACTCCCTGCCCAAACCCGACTGTGTCAATTATTCATTTCGGACCTCCTCGTACTGTTCACCTCGCCCGACTGTCGGGCTGCGGGGGGACCGAGACGAACAGATATGTGAGCCATGGCGCTGAGGATGTGTTGGCTAACAGCTCCTGTAATAACAGGACTTTTTCTGCGGCTTTGTGCTGTGAGGAGTGACTAAGGAGGAAATGGGCTGTGTAAAATGGTCATGAATACACCTGGCCTGCAGACAAGACACTTTTACTAATGCACACTGCCACCTCCAGGCACACTGGCGCGTCCCCCTGCTGTCACTACTTAGTCCTCGGTGTTGTTTTTTTCCCCTCTCTCTCTCTCGTTCACCAGGTTTTCACAATCACTCATTGGCACAGCTTTTGCATTCATTTACATAAATGCTCACTGACTGACTTAAAATGTACATATTAATTCACCCGTTCTCTCTCGCCTCTTTTTAAACTGCTTTTATCTTGTTCTCTCTCAGAATGTTAGTATAATATAATATAATATAATATAATAAATAAATATGCTTTTTTGATGTATAGTATTTGTTAGTATAGGACAATATTTGGTTGAGATACAACTATTTGAAAATGTGGAATCTGAGGGTGCAAAAAAAAAATCAAAATATTGAAAAAATTGCCTTTAAAATTGTCCAAATTAAGTTCTTAGCAATGCATATTATTAATCAAAAAATAATTACTTAATATCCTAATGATTTTTGGTAAAAAATCTTCTTTTAAAAGAAAAATCAATAATTTTGACCCATACAATGTATTGTTGGCTATTGCTAAAAAATATACCTGTGCTGCGCAAGACATATAATATAATATAATATAATATAATATAATATAATATAATATAATATAATATTTTATATTAAGTATTGATGTATTTACAGTAGAAAATGTACAAAATCTCTTTATACAACAAGCTCTTTACTTAATATCCTAATGATTTTTGGTAAAAAAAAATCTTCTTTTAAAAGAAAAATCAATAATTTTGACCCATACAATGTATTGTTGGTTATTGCTAAAAATATACCTGTGCTGCGCAAGACATATAATATAATATAATATAATATAATATAATATAATATAATATAATATAATATAATATAATATATTATAATATAATATAATATTTATATTTTATATTTATATATTTAGTTATTATTTTCTTGAAAATATACTTTTGAACTATAACCCAACCCTGTTACCTATTCTGGAGATTTATTTTATTTTATTTTATTTTAGTATTTTTTAATTACCTGTTCCAAGCATTTTTTTTCTTTATTATTGAATAAATTGTATTTAAATTTGATGTTTGTACAGTGTTTACTAGAAAATAATGCAGGATTTTAAAATATTTTTGACATTTGTGTAGCTTGCAAAAATTGCAAATATCAAAGAAATAAAAATAAATGAGATAACCCATATAAAACAGGTAACAAGTGTTGATTATCAACCTCAGGGGGTCAAATTTAATATTACATTTATTTTGACCTCCTGTGAAGTTGACCAGCAATCAACATTTTCTGAATCTTAGCCACTTCTTTCACTAAACAATTATTAAAAAAAAAAAAAAAATCTATGAAATATTTTGAGTTTATACCCTTTTGGTAGAAACTGTCTTCTCCCTCTTTCTTTCTCTTGTCTTCTCTGCTGTGTGAAGATTAGGATGCTGTGTAGAGGTCGTTGGCGAACGGCAGTTTACTTTTCAATTACCCTGCCGCTGTTTTCATGTCGCCGGAAACAAAAAGCCCAATTTAAAATGATAATGAAGCAGTTGTCGTCTGGCAGGGACAGGGAAATGTGGCGAGTGTTGTGCGGATCGTAAATCTTGCGCCGTTACCCGCCGCGAAGAGATGAATCTCCACTCCTCTGCCTGTCTTTTTTTTTTCTTTACCACATTCTCTCTCTACCCCGCATGACTCGTCTCACACAAGAGAAATGTCTGTGCGAAAGCTTCTTAATGTGGTAAACAAGTGGCCTGATTAATCGGTGTGTCAGCAGTGCTCGTTTAGGGCCGAAACATGGAAAGGCACGATGTGTAGAGAGCATAGCTTTGTTTTAAATGCAATTTCCAAGAATCTGTTTCAGAGTGTTGAGTGTTTGTGCTGGTTAAAGCAAGTTTTATGCAAAGAGATTCAGTTTGAGGGGCTTTAACAAAGATATTGTGCACTGCTTGTGCAGACTTGGTTGATTCCTGCTAAGATATTTGCCAAGATGCTACTTGTCTGGTTGAAATCACTTTCAGAGTGTTATTTTCCAGCTGAGAAATGATAAAAAAAAAACATTAAGAGCCAGTCAAAATTTCAAAGCCACTCAAATTTAAGGAGTTTGAGCATTTCAGGGCTCTACAGTGCAACCATTTACTACTGTGTGCGACTATGAAAAAATATTTAGCAGCACCAATGCAACTGACCCAAAGGTTTTTGTGTGTTTTTGCAATGTAGGGAGTTTAGGGAGTTTGTAAATGTAATGTTGATGTAATACAACAGTTAAATAAACAAGAAGTTAATGTTAAGTGACTTTGTCTGACTGTAACACTATGCCTGATTTTGCTCTATTTCATCTTCAAAATTAGTTTGAATCAAGTCACAACTGAGCTTCTGTGCATCTCCATTCAAACACAGCAGTGTTTAGTTTATGAATGAACGCGTTTTTAATTGAATCTAGTGAGTCAGTGATTCAATTTCCTGTTCATAAAGACTTGCTTTATTCCTGAATGAATCAGCTGTTCGAATGAATCAAATGAATGAATGATTCAGTAATTAAATAAGTGACTTGCCGCCACCTACAGTTTGTTTCATTTTTAAAGTATCTTTTCTGTTATTTAAATCATTTAATATTTCTATATTCAAAATTTAAATATATTAAAAAAAATTCTGTTGTTTTAATTAGAAATGTTAAAAATCTTATAAAATATAGTTTTTTTGTTATATTCTATATTGAATTAGAAATGTTAAAAATCTTATAAAATATAGTTTTTTTTATATATATTGACATAAAAGATGACATATCATCTGACAAAATCCCCCTGTAAATCACTTTAAGGAGTCAAATGTCACCTCATAATGGGAAGGCTAATTTTTGATCAGATATTTTTGATTATTGATTTGAAGGTGCTCCTAAATTTTGGTTATCGTTCTTGAGGTGATTGGGCCTTTAGGGTGGTCTGCCATACTGAATGTCCGTTTATAGAGAGAAAATGTCTGAGATATGTGAATAAGGCTCATTTAAAGTTGGCTCTGAGGAACTGAGGTTAAAGATCAGGCATGCCAACTTCAGTAATGAGGTCTATGTAGAGGTCAGAGGCTGAGGAGACTGGAAATTCATTCACAAGAAACTTTAAGACAGTCATCCAAAACACTGTTTGGCAAGCTCTCCGAGGTCTTCGAATGATTTAAGGAGCTTCTGAACAAGAATATAAAAACTGCTCAGCAGGACTGAGGTGCTTTGTCACCCTGCGGGATCCCCATATCTAAAACCGTTAGAGAATAGTGTGAAATTTGTGTAGATGTCATTCCTGTTTGACACTTTTCATGTTGTTTTCACACTTGGTACATTTTCTTGACCCAAATCTTATTGCCCCTAGTCTGTTTTCACACTGTCGTGTTTTTTTTTTTTCCTAAATTTGCATGCAAATTGAATTTATAATCATCACCACCATCATCAGTTTGAATACTTTTGGAATCTAAACGAAATGTACTGTAAAATACACACGTTTCCCCTTTGATGTGGTTATTTCTACCTGAGTTTAAAGGATGTCCTTCAAACTGTCAAACACGCCAACATTTTGCTCAAATTTAATCAAACCTTAAAGGCATAGCTCACCCAAAAATGAAAAATTTGTCATTAATTAAATGCAAATTCTGTCACTAATCACGTTCCAAACCCGTAAGAGCTTTGTTCATCTTCAGTACACAAATTAACCCGTTGAGTTTCATTGTATGTACAACCCCCGCCCCAACAGACGCCCACTAGTGTTTTTATAACACAGAGTTATCTCCAGATCATCCATGGTGATTTTAATTGTAATAACTTAATAATAAATGGCTGCAGGTGACAGGAAATTGGTCTCGCTGTGAGTGACGGCTAAATCGTTTGAGGCAGATGGTCAAGCTTGACCTATTCCTGCCCTCGGTATGCTACCTTTAAATTGGTGTGTCTTCGTCGGAGATCAGAAAGAAAGACGTGCTCTCTAAAGAGGTTGTTTTTTAGTTGTAACTGTCATAAATCCATTGGATCTTGACAGAAATAGCTGCTTGTGTTTCTGTGCTGGTGTGATGTTTTTTTGTCTTCTCAACCTCTGATGGCTTCAGAAACCTCCCAACACAAAAAGCTAAAAGGGAAAATGAAAATACAGAGGTGAAAATGAAACGACCAAATGGTGTAATGAGACTCTGTAGAGGTGCTTAGGCTATATTTTCACTTTTTTTTTTTTTTCTCTACATCCCTTCATTGCTGATGTGCGGCACGTCATGCTTAGTGATGTTTAGAGTCACGGACAGGCCGATCCGGTGGGTATAGTGGGAGGACAGTTACTGTACACTTGTTGAATATTGATAACCCCGCTTCATCGGGAATTCATTTTTCTCATGTTACGCCGGTCATACATCTTCAGAACGAGATGATGAAACCCTTTCAAGGTTTTTCTTTTTCTACTGTGCGCGTTGCTGAATATGTCGTCTTCAGGTAAAGAGAGAGGACAAGTCATAAGGATTGCTTTTGTTGTTTTTTTTCTTTTTCTTTTCTTTTAGAATTTTCAATTTATATACACAGGAACAAAAGGCAGGAAAATAATGAAACACTAGATGAAAAAGGTCTGTAACTTTGAACTAAATTGCAAATGTAGAGAAGCTCCGAAGAACCAAAACTTCCCATCTTCTTTATCTGTCAAAGAACTCGTGGCTTTGTTCCCAATAGGGATTAAACCCTCTTTGAAGGAACAGTTCAACCCAAAATGTAAATTCTGTCATTATTTACTCACCTCGTGTCATTTCAGAATCTTATGTTGTCATATTTTGTTGCTGAACATCAAAGAATACTTTATTTCTTGAAGAATATTTATATTGTTAGCTCTTTCTATTTATGTTTAGTCTGCTGGGATGGCTCACATATGTCAGTGTATGTGATGATGTATTGTTTAAACAAACTGTAGCCTTTCTTGCAGCTGATCAACTGACGGAAAGACATTTTATGTGGGTGAGAGAGACAGGCAGAAAGGATAATGGAGGATTTATGACTGAAGCACTTGAAAAAAAAAAGTTTCAAAATGGATTATGGTATCACATAGTGTATTATTAAAGACTTTAGTCACCTGAGGCCAAGCTTTTGAGCTCTAGCATCTGTGTGTGTGTGGTGTGGTTTCAAAGCATTTCGTTTCTGTTCCCTTCATTTTTTGTTAATATGTGCTGGCTGTTTTTGATTTGCACTGATTGACACATCTGTCTCAGTGAGAGACGATTCTCCAGAGGTTGCCATGTTTAGCCTATTAAATGAATAAATGCAATTTTGAAACCTGTGTAATATTTTCTTTCTTTCGTTCTTTCTTTCATATAACATTGTTGACAGTGACCATGGCCAGCCTGATCTCATTAGTATTCGTAGGTGCTCTAAGACCAAGTCCACACTAATACGTTTTCGTTTGAAAACGCATCTTTTTCTCTCCGTTTTGGCCTTCTGTCGACACGTTTTTGGAAAATGGAGCTTTTAGAAAACGCTGTGCAAAATGGATAAAATTGAAAACGCAGTTTTCGCGTTGCAGTGTGGACTGTGAAAACTGAGACTTTTGAAAACAATGACGCATGTTTAGTCATGTGACGCATATTGTACCAATGGATATCTATGTTTATACCGGTAATTGTGGCTTTATGTGCTATTCACATATTTGTACACTCTTCATATTACAGTCCTAAAAAGATGACAAAAATGATCCTGCCAAGACAAAAACGTATTATGTCTCTTCCGTCTGTATCATCTCAGTGAGTTTTTATGGATGCGCAGTATGGTGAATTTAACGTTTTCCTACGTTTCAGTGTGGATGAGAAACATTTGGAAAAGGCTTGAAAACACTAGTGTGGACGGAGAGCATTTTAAAATGAAAAACTCGTTTTCAAATGTATCCGGATTAATGTAGATGTAGCCTAAAAATGCTTGGTTAAAAACAACCCAGTGCTGGATTAAATATGGACAAACCAACAAAATTTGGGGTTAAATGATTAACTCAACCTTCTGGGTAGTTTTATTTAATTTAGCTATACAAAATATCATAATGTAACATGATCTTTACTAAAAGGAGATGTCCACTTCCAGAACAACAGATAATGTACTCACCCCCTTGTCATCCAACATGTTCATGTCTTTCTTTCTTCAGTCGTAAAGAAATTGTGTTTTTTGAGGAAAACATTTCAGGATTCCGTATAATGGACTGCTATGGTGCCCTGAGTTTGAATGTTCAAAAAGCAGTTTAAATGCGGCTTTGAATGATTCCAAATGAGGTTGTAAACGATCCCAGCCGAGGAAGAAGGGTCTTATCTAGCGAAACGATCGGTTAATTTCATTAAAAAAATACAGTATAAATACTTTTTAATCTCAAATCTTGTCTTGCTCTCCCTGAACTCTGTATATTCTGGCTCAAGACAGTCTCAGGGTATGTCAAAAAACTCAGATCGTATTTTCTCCCTCAACTTTAAAAATCATTTAAAAATCATCCTACATTGCTGTAGAAGTTCCGACCCAGTCTTTTCAAACTGAACATGTAAAGAAGAGCAAACACCCTTAACAAAAAAGGTAAAACGGCGATATAGGACGATTTTGAAGTTGAGGGAGAACATGAGATGGGAATTTTTCGACATACCCTAACTGTCATGACCGAAAGGAAAAAACAGGTCAGGAAGAGCGAGACAAGATGAGCGTTTGACATTAAAAAGTATATAAATTGTATTATTTTTATGAAAATAACCGATCGTTTCACTGGATAAGACCCTTATTCGGGGTGGGATAGTTTACAACCGCATTTGGGATCGTTTGAAGCCAGATTTAAACTGCATTTTGGAAGTTCAAACTCAGGGCACCATAGCAGTCAACTGGAGAAATGTTTTCCTCGAAAAACATTTCTTTATGACTGAAGAAAGAAAGACATGAACATATTGGATGACAAGGGGGATAATTGATAATTAGGGGGATAAAAATGGATAATTTTGACCCATGCAACGTATTTTTGGCTATTGCTACAAATATACCCATGCTACTTATGACTGGTTTTGTGGTCCAGGGTCACATATAGCGTACATGTTTAGAACTTTTTGAGTGCCAGTATATAATGGCAGAATTGTCATTTAGCATAAACTTTTCCCTTTGTCTGTGAGCAAAAAATAAAGTAATTCATAAATCAGCGTGCGCAATATTAATACCCTCTCCCCTGCTTTGGTATACAAAAATGTCCAATTATCTGATCCCCTCAGTGTAATTGCTTTAACCTGTCAGCAGCATTGTCTGTAGCCCATACGCCCGGAGTCAACAGATAGGTCCTCCCGTCTTTGAAACTACCGCTGCTATGATATTAATTGAGCTTCTGTCATTGCTGTCTCTGGCAATTTTTTGTCATCAGAGGGCCCTTAGTGTTGCCATTGACAGAATGAGAGAGAAAGTGTGTGTGTTTGCGCGTACAGCGGTGCTAGCGCCACACGCCAGTCATCTAAGCCAGTCAATTAGCGGTCCCTGCAATTTTCATGATCCTCATTGTTCTCTGAAATGAGGTGGTGAGTGAATAAAAAGCTGCTGTCAGCTTTGCAGCAGTGTTGACTGCTTTAAAAGCCAAAACAAAGAAAGTCTCTCTCTGCCTGCTCGGACTGTTTGGTCTGGATGCACGATGAATATTCTCACAGTTTGCCGAAACACGTGGGCGTTTGTATCGCGTTAAGCATCCACTTCGCCCGCATCCAGGTGCACGTAGGCGAAAGAGAACTTCTTTGCTCAACAAAGGTTTATGTTAAGAGGACGCTAACATCCGATGGAAGCATTAGCGGGATCTGTTGACCCGTGGCTGCTAATGAAATCCTTTGCCAGAGCTGCTTCAGATGAAGCACCATCCAAAAACGATCCGTCCAAATTTGTTCTAAAGGCCCACAGATGTACAAGATGTCTTTTCATCGGTCGGCCGTGTTGTTTTGGACCTAATGGGATTTTAGGTAGGGCTTGATGCTTTTATGTCGTTCCATGTGGCCTCTTGGGCTCAGATGATATTGAGCCATCTCCTCATCCATCTTGATTAAATGAGATAATAAGGATTTCACATTTGACCAATCGTGTGCATCCGGACCAGAACCGCCATAGGGTCAATTACTACACAGATCCTTCATTTCATTCTTTTTTTTTCCCTCCTCCATAAATCAATTTCAGGCTCGTAAACAAAGGTGGCATGAAATCTGGCAGTTGATACTATGGTTTGAAGTCCAAATGGCCTTTTTTCACTAAGTACCTCATAGAGCTGGTTTAGGAGGTAGGTGATGCTAATTTTTCATGGCAGTTCAATTACATTCCCTCTGCCCTCTTTTTTTCCCCCTTCTTCCTCCTTTCTCTCCATTTCTGCTTTTGGAATCCGTCTTCTGTGAGAATTCATGATGGTGAAATGCCAAGAATAAGACCGAGCAGCAGTGCCTGAGGGAACCCTTTCATTTGTTCACATTCACACAGCATAGAACATGGCTCCACTCAAAGACATGCAATATGGAGATGAGAACGCAAAGCACCAGCAAGTTACTTTTGAACAGGTTGCAAGTACAGCAGGGAAGAAGGTAGACCGCTGAAATGAAAGACAGGTGCATGCTTCTGACACATGGAGGAAACATGCCAAGCAGTGCATTTGTTTTGTGCATCAGCTTTTTCATTTATAAGCTTTTGTCTCTAATGAAAAAAAGTATTTAATATTTCCAGCAATGGCACATTTACTTGATTAAAATGCATGAGGCTGTGTTGCTATGCCATTTTCACCACTGCTTTCTATTAAAGGTTTTTTCCCTTCCATTTTATTATATATTTTCCAGCATATCATAAAGTCCAGCATACAAAATTGTCAACAAATAAAAGTGCTTTCATATACATGACAATAATGTAATATATCAGGGGCTTTTCCTCTGAGGAGGAAGATGTGTAGTACAAAAATAAAACGTTTAAAAGTTTACATATGCTTGGTTTTTAATACTGTGTTGTTACCTGAGTGATCCACAGCTGTGTTTTTTGTTTAGTGATAGTTGTTTATGGGTCACTTGTTTGTCCTGAACAGTTAAACTGCTCGCTGTTCTTCAGAAAAATCCTTCAGGTTCCACAAATTCTTTGGTTTTTTAGCATTTTTCTGTATTTGAACTCTTTCCAGCTATGACTGTATGATTTTGAGATCAATCTTTTCACACTGAGGACAAGTGAGGGACTCAGATGCAACTATTACAGAAGGTTTAAATGCTCACTGATGCTTCAGAAGGAAAAAAATCATGCATTAGGAGCCAGGGGGTGAAAACTTTTGAACAGATTAGAGATATGTACATTTTACTTTTTCGTGCATAAATATCATATTTTTTTTCATTTAGTACTGCCCTTTAGAGGCTACAGAAGAGAGTTACATGTTTCCCAGAAGAAAAAATAACCCTGATTTTCAAATTCAAAAAGTTTTCATCGCTTTAATGCATCGCTTTTTCCTTCTGTGAAAAGGTGGATCTCAAAATCATACAGTCATTGTTGGGAAGGGTTCAAATACACAAAAATGCTGAAAAACCAAATAATTTTTGGGAAGTGAATGGTCAGGCAGTTTAACTGTTCAGGACAAACAAGGGACTCATGAGCAACTATCACTAAACAAAAATTCAGATCATTCAGGTAACAACACATTTATCTATTAAGAATCAAGTGTATGTAAAGTTTTGAACAGGGTCATTTTTATAAATCCGACTGTTATTTTCTCTTGTGGACTATATGTAAACTTCTTTTATGTGAGGTGTCTTATTCAGGTCAGTACTAAATAAACAATAACATGCATTTTGTATAATCCTCTTATTTTGGTAAAATAATTAACATTTTGCAGATTCCGCAAGGTGTATATAAACTTTTGACCTCAACTGTATGTAATAAATTTAATTATGACACGGATGTTTACAGATTTCTTTAGCAAAAGAAGAAGTTAACCCATAGTTTTGTTAGCATCACATCCACACTTGTCTGATTACAGCTCTGTGACTCCAACTCTAGACTAAGACTGGCAAATTAATTGGCCTGTCAATCAGAACAAACTCTAGCTCTTCGTTTCACGGAGAAAAAAAAAAGTGTGAGGTGACGGAAAGCATCCAAAATAAGACACCGGTGCCTTTCTGGAGTAGAAAGTGACACCAAGGCTCACAGTCATTTGAGGAACTATGGAAACGTGAATGTTTTTGGGACTTTGGCCAAGGTTGGCCAATCTTTTTGTCTCCTTTTCCCTTTGTTTAATTCCTTAATTTGCTAGTCCTTCATTTAGCCATGACAGGCTTTTTGAACATGATCATCAATCATTTCTTTTGTGACAAAAACTAGTTTAGTCCGAGAGGTCAAAGTTCAAGGTGAGTGAAGGTCTGCTCCATCCTCTGAATCAAATTGATCACATTAATGAACCTACCCTGGGGGTTTTGCTTTACTTTCCATGAGCATTTGTGGATGTTTTGATTTAATGCAGTAATTGTTCCCAACTGTCCTAATTAATGCAGCCATCAGCTCGCAGATCAATAGAGAGTGTAGTGATTGATCTTACAGCGGCAATGACGACGAGTGTCATTGTTTTAAAGCGAACGTGTTTTCTCCTGTAATTGCTACAGCTTATGCGACATATGTTTTGACACGTGCGTGTTTATAGTATGAGCGGTACCGGTTCCGTCTGGCTTGAATAAAAACACTTTTTTTTTCGTTCCTCCAGGTTGAGATGTATTGTCAACATGGCCTTTTATTGCGCCGGCTGTCGTCTTTGTGCGTGTTTGTGCTCTCAATGTCTCATACTGCATTTTTCCCCTCTAAATGTTAATTATATTGCCATGCCTCTCCTTTGTGTCTGCTTTGCCATGCATGCAATGCCGGCACGCTCCTGCCTATTGACGCTCCATTCAAAATGTCAGCATTGTAGTCTAGTGTGCAGAGAGCTGTTTTCCAAGGTTCCTCAGGCACGCCGTGGTCAGGTTTCTGGCCTGCATTCAAATCTGGAGAGCGCTGTCATGTAGGGACAATGGAAGGAAAATGGATAGTGTTGTTCCGTTGACAGGTCCGCAGGAAAGCGTTTACACTGTGAGAGTCATAAGGCAAAACAGTGCATATATTCTTTGTTAGAATACAGTTGGATACTATTATGGGGAAAATATTTAACTCTGCTGGCTACTGACATGAATAAAGTCTCATATCATATTATGGTAACACTTTATTTTACAGTTTCTTAACTAGTTGCTTATGAGCATGCATATTACTAGAATATTAGCCATTTATTAGTACTAATTAAGCACATATTAATGCCTTATTCTACATGACATTATTCTACATCCCTAATCCCACCAAATACCTAAACTTAACAACTACCTTACTAACTATTGATAAGCAGCAAATTAGTAATTTATTGAGGGAAAAATTGTAGTTAATAGTGAATAAGTGTACCCTATTCTAAAGTGTTACCCATATTATTATGGAGATGTATGCAATCTGTCTCGGAAACAAAAACACATTTATATATATATATATAGGTACAAAAGTGAAAAGGTCCATTTTTGTACCTTACCTACCCCTAAACAGTACATATTAATACCTTAAAGCAGCAATATCACCCTGCAGCCCAAGACTGGTTGCCCCCTGAAGCTAAGCAGGGTTGAGCCCGGTCAGTACCTGGATGGGAGACCTCCTGGGAAAACTAGGTTGCTGCTGCAAGAGGTGTTAGCGAGGCCAACAGGGGGTGCTCACCCTGTGGTCTGTGTGGGCCCTAATGCCCCATTGTAGTGACGGGGACACTATACTGTCAAAAGAGCACCGTCATTCGGATGACATGTTAAACCGATGTCCTGACTCTCTGTGATCACTAAAAATCCCAAGATGTCCTTCGAAAAGAGTAGGGGTGTAACCCCGGCATCCTGGCCAAAAATGCCCATTGGCCTCTGAACATCATGGCTTCCTAATCATCCCCATATTCTGATTCTGATTGGCTTCATCACTCCGTCTCCTCTCCACCAATAAGATGGCGTGTGGTGGGCGTTCTGGTGCAATATGGCTGCCGTCGCATCATCCAGGTGGATGCTGTGCACTGGTGGTGGTTGAGGAGATTCCCCCTTCTGCGTAAAGTGCTTTGAGTGCCCAGAAAAGCGCTATAAATGTAAGGAATTATTATTATTATTATTATTATTATTATTATTATTATTAAAGGTACATTTTAGTACTTTGAAAGCACATATTGGTACCTTAAAAGTACATATTTGTACCTTTTCACTTTGTATGTTAGGGACAGAACTGTACCTTTTTTTTCTCTGACAGTGTAGGGGTGTAACAGTACACAGATGTCATGGTTCAGTACATACTTCAGTTCGATAAGATTTTGGTACAACAGAAAAAAAAACCAATCTACTATGCTAGGTTTCTTTTCATTTATTTTAAACAGACAGTAGTACAAATTACAATTTTTTCCACCTACATGTGAAAAAAACCTAAATATTATATCAAATTAATGTCATATATAGGCTAAAAATATTTTTTTAAAAATACCAGATTCGATCCTGCATTTCCCAAATTTGCACCATGACTAGGCCTGTGCCCAAGCATTTTTTCCAGTATTATAAATAAGCATTTTGCATGGGTGTATATGGGTGTCATCATCTCTCTGGCTCTTTTCTTCATCTGTGTCTCTCTGTGTCTGTCTGGAGCAGTGTGAGGGTGGAGCTGAAGGACTATCGAGCGTGGCAGTAATTATGGTGTCATGGTGCCGTGTCAGAGACTGGCATGTCGATGTTAATGAGCTCTCCTCTGCCTTTCTCTCCACCTCCACGGCTTTGATGTCTCCACATGTCAAACGCACAGGCTCCGGTCTTCTTCCTCTCTTTCCATCACTTCCCAGTGTGTCGGAGTAGCAGTGTCTGTCTGTGCTAATGTTCCCCTTTTTCTCTCTGTCTCTCACTTGTGCTCCCGCTTTCGCTGTTCCTGTCACAGAGAGGTCCCTGTTTAAGACGCAGGAAGGTGGCGAGTGATGTGAAATTGCAGTGAAAGGTTCTCAGTGAGAGTAATGCATTTTGAACCTTACGCAAGTTCAGTCTTCATTCAGCATGTATGAAGTCCATGAATAAATATAGGCTGGAAAAATTCTGAGAAAAATAAAAAGGATATTTTGCATGTTTATAATTAATGTTTTTAATTAAAAACTTAATAACGTAATGTGCAAAGTTTAAGAATGTATTCAGATTTGTTTTTTTTTTTTCAAATAATATTATTATTATATATATAATGTGTGTATGTATTAATGTATGATTTAATGTAGTAATGTTATTTCCAATTATAATTATAATGTAAAAATAATAATACAATTTAAATATATATGTGTGTATATATATATATATATATATATATATATATATATATGTATATGTGTATATATATATGTATGTATATGTATATACAATTATATTCATTCGTAATTACAATTATAAATAATATAATAATAACATTCTATAATAGCATTATAATTATAAACTTAAAAAATGAAATTAATAATAAATAAAATATTATGATTATTATTATTATTATATTATTATTATTATTATTAATATATTATTAATATTATTAATTTGATTTATTTAATGTATTATTTAATGTTACATTTAGAATTATAATTATAATGTAATAATGATAATACTATATATATATATATATATATATATATATAATTTCATTCATTCATAATTATAAATAATATAGTAATTTATTATTATTAATATAATATAATAATAACATTTTATTATAATGTTATAATTATAAACTTAAAAATAATAAAATTAATAATACATAAAATTATTTATTATTATTATTATTATTATTAGTTGTAGTAGTAGTAGTAGTAGTATTTGATTTAATTATTTAGTGTTTTAATTAATGTTACATTTAGAATTATAATTATAAATAATGTAATAATAATAATAAATATTATTTAATATTTCAATAAAAATAAAGTATATATATTTGTTACATTTAGTTATAATTATAAATAATACAGTAATTATATACATATATATATATATATATATATATATATATATATATATATAAATTCTAAATAGTATAATAAAAAATTATAATTTATTATAATTATTACCGGCCTCTATAGGTCTGTTTTATCAATCAATTTTTTTGCTTATTACATCTCCAGATATCGTAATTTACTGCTCATTTCATGCTTAAAGACATGAAAAATTCAATTCCATTCTTGTGCTAACAATGGCGGAAATCACAAAAAGGATTCATCAACAACTTAGTGTCACTTAAGCAGCCATGCTCATATATTTGACGAAACTACTATCGAATTCCAGTCATCGCTTTGTTTCCTCTGAGCCTAACCTAGTCAGATGACCAAATTACATCACAGAGATCTGGAGCAGACTGTTGTGAGATCAGCTCATTTGTTTTAATAAGATGGTGATATTGGGTCTGATGACAGTCTAGTATGGGCAATGAGAAAACAGAGAGAAACAGAGGGATTGGTGAAGAACGAGGTGAGATGCTCATTTGTTGTCATTAAGTGCTTGTCGAGGGGTCACTTGATTTGTGCGTTCCAAAACGTGCATCGATCACCACGGTCGGGCAAAGCATCAGACGGTGAAAGATGCATTTAACGGGCTGGACCGTGTTATCTTTACATCATTACTCAAAACTAGTTGTTAATGGCAACTTGGCATCCTGTTCATAAACTGTCATTAGCAGTTGCGATATGGAAGTCCCTTTATGCGTTGTAATTGAGCGTTTTGTCATTTTTGATGGACAATCTGCTGTATCTCGAAGCCATGATCGAGAAGTCATTTCATCATCGATTTGAATCTTATTTACAACATGATGAATGTGAAACTTACAATTTCTAAATCAGCTTTTGCTGCTGTTATTCATGCATACTGGCATTTGATTTACAGCAAAGCAGGTTTAATGCAGTTTTAATGAAAGTACATAGAGGCCTGTTGTAGCAGGCTTATATTAAAACAGTGAGGTAATAGAGACACAGTGCTATGCCTATAACCTTGTGTATTCACAATATAGCTCTGCCTTGTTGGTTGATAGAGCAGCTACTGAGCAATGAATCACAAATGTTATTAAAACATTATTTTATCTGAGTGCAGTTTATACACCAGAGGATGTCATGTAAACAGTAGCTGAATGTGTTTCGTGTCATCATGGTTACTTTATCCTTTATTTATTAACTCCATATTGACCAATCAGCATCCAGAACTAAAACAGTTGTTTAATTAGATGATTGAGCAGATGGTCTTTGCAGCAGCAGTGTTTGGTCTTGCAGGGTAAGCTGTTTACCTTACTAGCTTCATTGTATTTTGTTGTTTTTATCCAGTCCACGTAGAACAAAGCATTAGCATTTCTAGAGATTCTTTGTATAGATAATGCTAAAAAGGGCCGTTGCTGCTGGAAAATGAGGTTGTATTAGGTGAGAGTTGTAATATTGATTGTATGTGGCAGTTGTGTGGAGTGGCCCAAGAGCTGCTGTGTGTCAAATCAGAGTCTCCCATCAGCCCCTTGTGTGCCGCTGGGTCTGCAAGCCTTTCCTTTCCATTACAGGAAAATCTTTCAGGAGAATTCCCTCGCTTCGAGTTCCTGCTGTGATTTCTGAAAGCCGATCGTCCCTTTGCCTCATTGTGTTACTTGTTTTACTGAGTTTGGCTTCCTTTGTCGCTGTTTATTTTAGATGTGACCTGTGAAGGTAATGAAATCACAAATCAACTTCTTTCAACCGTAAATGTTTATACCTAAGTGAATGATTTTTATTGGAAGTGATTTTAACTATTATTTTTGTTGTAGGAAAGTAATTTAAAAGTTTTGAAAATTTTTAATACTCTTTTATCATTCATTTTCAAATGGCCTTACTGGCCAGCCAAATGTTTGGAAAAATTAAGATTCTAACGCTTTTCATTTACTCAAATTATGCAAAAAATAAAAATAAAAAATAAAAATAATAACAATAATAATAATAATAATAATAAATAAAATAAAATAAAATAAATAAATAAATAATTTTTTTTTTTCATAGAGGTTAATACACTTGTTTACTAAGGAAACAATAGTGTTAGTGAAGAAAATATGGGCTGATGACAAGACAGTGATGATAATTACTGATATTATTATTATTATTATTATTATTAATATTCACTATTCTAAATTTGATTTAGTGAAATGATATAAAAAAAATGTTGAAAATATTACTTGGTTGATATGTATTTAGTCAACCATTTTTCGCCTAAAATGTTTTTCTTTTCTTTTCTTTTCTTTTCTTTTCTTTTCTTTTCTTTTCTTTTCTTTTATTTTATACTAACATTTGATAACATGATAATTACTAATATTGTTGTTTGTTATTATTAATATTCACTATTCTAAATTTCATTTAATGAAATTATGCAAAAAAAGAGAAAATATTACTTTTGTATTTAGAAAATATGGACTGATGACAAGATGATGACGATGATGATGATTATTGTTATTATTAATAATATTTACAATTCTATTAGTGAAATTATGCAAAAAAAAAAAAAAATATATATATATATATATATATATAAAATATATATACTTGTTTGATATTTATTTATTCCTAAAATGTTTAAATATTATTTCCATCACAAAATTATTTTAAATAATTTGAGGTGTGGTGAAAAAAATAACTTGATTAAAAATAAAATAAAATAAAATAAAATAAAATAACTTGTTTTACCAAGGAAACAATAGTGTTAGTGAAGAAAAATATGGGGTGATGACAGGACGATGATGATTACTATTATTATTATTATTATTATTTACTATTCTAAATGTAGTAAAATTATGCCTTTTTGTTTTTTTAATATTACTTGGTTGATATGTTTAATCAACCATTTTAGTCCTAAAAAGTTTAAAATATTATTTCCATCACAAAATTATTTAAAATAATTTGTGGTGTGGTGAAAAAAAAAACTTTAAACTAAACTAAACTAAATTAAACTAAAAGCTCTTTTTTGTAGAAGTTAATAAACTTGTTTACCAAGAAAAACAATAATGTTAGTAAAGAAAATTTGGACTAATGATAGGATGATGCTGATTGATTACTAGTATTATTATTATTATTATTATTATTATTTTTACTATTCTAAATTTAATTTGAGGTGTGGTGAAAAAGCTATAAAATAAAATAAAAATAAAATAAAATAAAATAAAATAAATAAAAGTAGATTTCTTCTGTGATGCATGCCCACTGTTGGCCGTTTTTAGTAGAAAACTGTAAGACACTGGGCCAGAAGTATTCAGATCACACACTGAACGCTGATGTGCTCACCTGACTATTGAGTGTCTCTCTCTCCCTCCACAGGTTGTGTAGTAAACTTCTCGATTGAGCGTGATTAATGGTTGTTCCAGTTGTAGTAGGGCTATGTTCCAGACCATCCTGATTACGACTCCCTCTTTCACGCTGCGGTTCTGGCATCGCCGGTGAGTCCACCGGGACCTCTGTGAATTTACAGCAGTTCTGTTCTGGCAGAGTGGCAGTGGGACTCGGTTAGGGTTGTCCTGGGCTCTGTTATGGCACCTCTGCTGCCGCGGAACTCGTGTGCGAGCTGCTAGCAATATTACAGACAGGCCAGCGGCTGCCCACGGGAGTGCTAAAACTTATTATGCCATTCCTCTTCGCTTGACGTACGGCACGGCATGCTGGGAAGACAAAACTTCCCATCTCAACTCTCTTTGTTATGGCCCATCTCTCTCTCTTTCTCTTCATAAATTCATTTCTCTTTTTTTCCTCACTTTCCCCCCCTTCACTCACCTCAGAATGAAATTTCAGTCCCTCGTCTTCTGTTTATTTGTCAGATTTGCAGATACGGATCGTGCCGCAGGAAGTCGGATGAATGAGGAATGAACTTTGACTAGCCAATCCTTATGAAATCGAGATATTGCGCTCGGAGCGATCGCGGCGCTTAGTGCGGCACGGTGCGCCCCAACCTCACATCTGCATGCTGCGTGCGATTGCAAATTTGAAAGCAATTCAACAGTAGCGATTTGTAAAATGACATGAATCAGCCGTTGTCTCAAATCTCATTATTGACTTGCTTGAAATGGACTTTTTTTTCCCTGCGACAACAGATGCTGCTGTGTGTATTTTTGTCCTTGTGTTATCATCTTTGCTTTAACCACAAAGTATAATTTCAACCTCTCTGTTGCATCTCTCCGTTTGTCCTTGCTCTGTGTTATCCGGTCTCAGGAACATCATGTGAGTGAGTGCCTTTGATGGGAAGTGCACACATGATAGTGGAGTGGTAACCAGTCTTGATTCTGTTTATTCTGCCACGTTTGATGAAGCCGTTTGATCCTCTGTTTCAAAGTCATCCAGTGTCCTTGTGAGAGCTTCTGTGCTTCCCACTGATAATGATGGAAGTCTCTCTCTCTCCCTTTGTGGGCCTTTCGAGTTTAACTAGCTGTGTTTTTGTTCTTAACAACTGTTTTGGTGGTTCTTTATGAGTAGACAAAGCCGCTCTATTCTGACACAGATATCAATTGCACATAATGACAGTTTCAGTGTTCAATGACTCTCTGCGTTGGTATAGTTAAGCAGAAATTCTATCTGTCAGCTGCGTGTTACGCTACAATTCTCATGACTTTTATCACCTTCTTTCTTTCTTTCTTTCTTTCTTTCTTTGTTAGAGAATTTGAGAAACCATTCTAAATATTCCAAATATTCATTCCATTTTCTAAATATTCCATTTCATTCCAAATATTCCATTTTGTGCCACTAGTGTATATAATAAATTAATTGACTTTCTGCCACTATGCTACAAAATGCATTAGGGACAGAATTAATAGATGACTGTGCAAAATTGTTTGCTATTGACCGGTCTATCATTTAATATTTAGCCATTTAAATCAACAGACTGAGCTTATACTTTAAAAAAAAAAAAAAAAAATGTAATGTTGTTTAAGTTGTGACTGATTCTTTTGAGAAATAATGACAAAACGTTTCATTCATGGGTGAAATTGCTGCTTTAAATTTTGTGGAACTTAAAACAGTATCACTCTTGAGTAGTTGCTCATTTTACAACTAGTAGTAAAAATACAGATTTCATTATAAGAAACCCTGTTATAGTTTAAAATATGTAAGACATTGAACAACTACGAAATACAATTTCTCAACAAAGTGTTATTTTAGTACACCGAGGGTTGTTTTGACCCAGCAGTTGGGTTAAATGTTAACCAACCTTTCTGAATATTTTATTTAACTCAACTATTGTTTAAAAAATACCATATGGCTGGTTTAACATGAGCCCAACATTGGTTGTAAATTAAAATTCTCTTAAAGACCAAATAGCTGTCCAGGGATGTCAGGGACAAGATTGTAGACCTATACAAAGTTTGAAAGGGCTACAGGACCATCGCCAAGCAGCTTGGTGAGAAGGTGACAACAGTTAGTGTGATTATTTGCAAATGGAAGAAACACAAAATAACTGTCAATCTCACTTGGTCTGGGGCTCCATGCAAGATCTCACCTCATGGAGTTTCAATGATCATGAGAACGGTAATATCCTGCAGCATCCACTCAAGAAACCACATGTACAGGCCTGTCTGAAGTTTGCCAGTGAACATCTTAATGATTCAGAGGCTTACTGGGTGAAAGTGTTGTGGTCAGACGGGACCAGAATCGAGCTCTTTGGCATCAACTTGACGTTCTTGGAGGAGGAATGCTGCCCATGAACCCAAGAATGCCATCCCCACTGTCAAACATGGAGGTGGAAACATTATGCTTTGGGGGTGTTTTTCTGCTAAGGGGACAGGATAACTGCACCGCATCAAAGGGACAATGGACGGGGCCATGTATTATCCAATCTTGGATGAGAACCTCAGCCAGGGCATTGAAAATGGTCGTTAATGGGTATTCCAGCATGACAAAACACACTGCCAAGGCAACAAAGCAGTGGCTTAAGAAGAAACACATTAAGGTACTGGAGTGGCCTAGCCAGTCTCCAGACCTTAATCCTATAGAAAATCTGTGGAGGGAGCTGAAGTTTCGAGTTGCCATACGTCAGCCTCGAAACCTTAATGACTTGGAGAGGATCTGCAAAGAAGATGGAAACTAAATTCCTCCTGAGAAGTGTGCAAACCTGGTGGCCAACTACAAGAAACGTCTGACCCTCTATGATTGCCAACAAGGGTTTTGCCACCAGGTACTAAGTCATGTTTTGCGAAGGGGTCAAATAATTATTTCACTCATTAAAATGCAAATCAATTTTTGAAATGCGTTTTTCTGGATTTTTTTTGTTGTTATTCTATCTCTCACTGTTAAAATAAACCTACTATTAAAATTATAGACTGATCCTTTCTTTGTCAGTGGGCAAACGTACAAAATCAGCAGGGGATCAAATAATTTTTCCCCCACTGTATCACTGCAGTTTCCAAAAGAAATGAACACTAGAGGCGGTAAAACAGAGCTGAAAGATGTGAGAAAAGCAAGCTAAAACTGCACATTTCACGTTGAATATGTCACGAAACGTACATTGCGCTACGTATTTTGCGTCTTGCAAAAAAGTGCTCACAGGTACGATTTCGTCATGAAGATTGTTTAAACATTTCACCCAATTGCTGGATTTGTCCATATTTCACCCAGCACTGGGTTGTTTTTAACACAGCATTTTTTAGAGTGTAATATTTAAAAAAATAATAATAATAGTAATTTGCTTTCAAGAGCTCAGGAGAGCCTGACGTCGCCCTGAATAGGCTGTAAAAATGGTTCAAACTGAGCTACCGATGCCCTAAAGGATTATATGTTCCTTTATCTCCTAGATGGCAAAGTCAATGCATAGCAATCGAAATGCCCACAGGCCAACGGCCAGCCATGTCTCTGGAAATGCAGTATAATAGCTCAAGATTATACTGTAGGAAAATGGTTTTATCCCCCATTCAAGGAAGTTCAGTCTGCCAACGGCTCACTTTGAGACCACTACACTGGAGTGTTTTGAAATGAACATGGGCAGGCTTGTGCAGAAGGCCGGAGAGAAAGCTACTCCCCCTTCCAGTTTTCTGTCATCTTCAGATGTTTCCTGCATCTTGGCTTGAGAGCTCAGCGGAGAGAGCAGTCTTGCATTATTTAGATAGGCAATCGCTCAGAAATTCCACTGTGTTTAGACGTTCCAGGGTGTACCAGGCTAAAAATATCAGTTAGGGCCTCGCTCCTGTGCTCCACGTCCGTGTAATGAAATCTCCAGGTGTAGTTATTCATCTCTCGCTCGTTTTCTCCAGCACAGCCCTCTTTCTTGGTAGCGTTGTTGTGGAGATGGATGGATGCTCGGCCGTGGAATAAATCTGCATTCGTTTGATGACGAAGTGGCCACACAGGTGTCCAGTATCCTTGTGCTTTGTGTGATGCCTACCTGAGATGATTAGCACTGATTGGGCAGACAGGGAAGAGGCATATTGATAATGTTTTTATTTTTATTACTCCTATATATATATATATATATTTTTTTTTTTAATGAAGTGATACTCTAAATAAGAAACTAAATCTGCCAGCAGGTGACGGTTAATGTCGATTTCGATTCACCATTTGATTCATTCTTTATGAATGGGCCTTTGAATCATTGATTCACACGATTCTTTCAAAATGCGAATTCATTCAGAAACTAAAAACCACTGTGTTGCTCAGAGATGCACAACAATTCTGCTATGGCTTCAAAGGTAATATGTTCTCTGCAAAATTGAGCACAACACAATATCAACTTCTTATTTACTGAACTGTTGTATAAAATCAGATTTAAGCTTGTGATAGATCGGGACAAAATCAGCACTCATGTCATATTGCTCTTGCAGCCTGTGTGATATCGTGTGATATATATAAATATGAGACAAAACACATACAGGGGCATTTTTTGCAGCAATATCTTGAATTTTAGGGCATAACTACATTTGTGGAGTTGTTGCCCTGCATCATATTTGTCAGCAGTCAGCTATATGAAATATAAGATGACATACAGATCTGGCGGCGGGGACAGCGCGTTAACTGCGTTCAAATATTTTAATCGCGTTATTTTTCATAGCTAATTAAGGTAAAGTGTTAAACTGACGGCCCTAATTTATATATGTCTTTTTATATGAATGGGTCATTGGATAGTTTGAAATTAGGGATGTGACAAGATCTGACGTGTCTCGCGAGACCAGTCGGATCTCACGAGATCTCGTGATGATATCCTCGCAAAACTTTTTGCAGTGTTTACATTAAAGCTGCACGATGATTAATCCTTAAAATATCGAAATCTCGATTCAAACACCCATGCGATCTTATTCCTGAATGACAACGATTTAGCTATGTCTATTAGGACTGTTCTCATTGCAGATGTCAGTGGAGCGTGAGAAGCACGTTTTGTCACTGCCCATTTTAATGAATCAGGGTAAATGTGAACGCAGAAAAGGCAACACAAACAGTCTTTGTGTTTTTTTATAAATGTATAAAAATATGTTTTTAAAAGACTTAAGCAGTGAACAGTTTGTCAGAACCACTAGTAATAAATTAAGTTATTTTGTTTAGTTTTCTAATCTTTTTTTTCTCCAGAATCATGAGAGAATCATGGTCTCCAATTTATTAAAAGCTCTTGTTTAAATGTTGTTTTTTACTGCATATAATTAATTAAAATGGAAGTTTAATTTCATGAAGTTCAACATGCACCTGCATTTTTTTTTGCATTTTGTTTTTTTCAGTTGAATAAAAGACTATTTTCCCTATATATTTCATCATTAAGGATTTTATAAGAAAAGTTAAAAAATCTCGTCTCGCCTCGTTCTCGTGAACCCAGTCTCGTGTCTCGTCTCGTGAGATAAGTGTCCCTATTTGAAATCATAGCCAGATTGCTACCTAGTTATTGGATGGATAGGCAATGTTCATTTCTAGTGCTCAATATAAGAACACACTCAAAAATTATTGCATTTATTATTACATCTCTGTTTGTTGCTTTCTTTCCTTATTTGCAGTCTCATTAAAAAATGAGAATGTGTAATTTTTCTTGCGGGTAATACTGTAAACAATCCAAAACAAAGTGTTGCTGTTAAACAAATGTTCCTAACACTGTTTATTACAGTGAAACCTGCCAACACGTTTTGTATATATTTTCTTCTCAGCGACTGTCTGTGTTGTCATTGCAGAAACAGATGGCATTTTTCAGTACTTTAAAGAGTGTGTCTATTAAATCCAGTAATAGCGTTGTTTAGCAGTATTCAAAACTATGTTTTTATATTTAAGGATGTTGTCTTGACATTTAACAGTTTGTTTTAATTGAATAAATATCACATTTCATTATATCATATATAACTAGATATAGCAGATGTCTGCTATGTCATTTTATGTGTTTACATCATTAACAGCATTCAAGTGATTGGTGTCACACGTGATAAAGAGCAGCTGTTTCACACAGTAAGGTCTAAACCCTGCGTTCGTCCAAACACTGTCCATTTTATTTGCTAATGAAAGACAAGCATAGAGGAAATTGCTTCTTGTTAATTTCAGGCCGCTTTTGACATGCGCATACACTTATTTGCATGCAGGGTAAGAACAGCGAAGATCCTGAGAACGCATTAAACCTGAGACAATTAAAGAGAGTCTGTCAACACCTTCCGTTTCACTCTAACATTCTCTCGCTCACATTGACACGACAGCCAATCACCTGTTTACTGGCAAATAAAGTGTCTACGAGTGAAGTAGCGAGAGTCGAATGCTGTTGAGAGAGACAGGAAGTGCATTTGAAGTCATCAGTGTTAACAGGATGCCCACTGAGATAGCGAGGGAAAGTTAAAGTGAGATTCCGTTTGAATTGACCGAGCTGGGCATTTATCTTAACTTTGAGCAGCAAAGGCACACGGAAGTCCCTGTTGGAGAGCGCGGTTGTGTAGCATGCTGATGTACACCGTGCGAGCCTTCCTTCTCAACTGTGAGAGAGAGAACGAGAGATCATACAGAATAGAGTGAGATATGAAATGACGCCCACAGGAGGCTGCTGGTCACCAGTTTCAATTTTACATTCTGTTCTGAATTTTTTTCTGGATTGCCAAGGGAGTCCCATGCACACAATGGCTCTCTCTACTATATTTATTTTTTATGATCTCCTCTATTTTTGTATGCAGTGCACAGACATGTACACATTCTTTGTAATGGAGACATTCCTGAAGTGTATAGATGATAACCTTCCCTCCGCAAGATTCATTCATACACTGTTTTTATTTTCCCAGTAGCAACAAGAAACATTTGTGTTTGTAATTATAACCTTATTTTTTATCATAAAAAGGATAGTTCACCCAAAAATGAAAATTATTAATTACTCACCCTCATGTCATTCCAAGCCTGTTCTTCATTAATCTTCGAAACACATATAAAGCTATTTTTTGATTAAATCCAAGTGCTTTCTGACCTTGCATAGACAACAACACAACTACCATGTTCAAGGCCCAAAAATGTAGTAAGGACATTGTTACGATAGTCCTTGTGAGATCAGTGACTTTATTCAACAATTTCTTCTCTTCCATGTTAGTAATTGACACACGTTCACGAGAGTATGTGAGGATGACTTGCAATTTTTTGTCCAGCCTTATTTATTTGACCCAGAATATACAGAAGATGAACTAAGAGAGATGGAGGTGCTAAGTCAGAATGCCAGCTCCAATGTTAGCAGCACCACACACGTGCATCATGGTATTCTTGTGAACGTGCATCGAAGACTGACACTGAAGAGATAGATTTGTTGAATAAAGTTGTTATTTTTTGTTTCCTTTGTGCTAAGAAGTATTCTCTTAGCTTTGTAAAATTACAGTTGAACATGAGGGTGAGTAATTAATGACAGAGCTTTTTATTTTTGATCTCCTTAAATCTCAATGTTGTTTTTACATTCAAAGTAATAAATACCCATGTCAATATTTTGCCTTCATAATTATGTTAAATATTATTTTATATTTGTAGTATTGTGTATTATGTATATATAACAATTCTATAATAATTTGAGCCCTCTAAAATCTGTTTTATTTTTTTTCCCAAACTCTGTCTTTTCCATTTTAATTTTT
The DNA here is from genome assembly GCF_022985175.1 of Labeo rohita. Lineage (NCBI taxonomy): Eukaryota > Metazoa > Chordata > Actinopteri > Cypriniformes > Cyprinidae > Labeo > Labeo rohita. The sequence continues at coordinate 24,035,739 of NC_066881.1, forward strand.
CTGGATTCTTTTTTTTTTTAATGGTTGAATTACATTTTATTCATCAAAAAGCAAGGTTAATTAGTTAAAATTATGGAACTTATTCAATTTAGCATCAGTTTATTAAAAGTTTAATGACATGTTTAAAGCCTCATAAAATGTTTTATTTATTCTCACCTTCAGTTTTTTGTTACCAAATTCTGTTTAAGCATGTCTAAAATTGTTTGAATGCATAAAAACAACTTAATTCATTAAAGTTTATTTTTACAATATTTTTACAGTATTTAACATTTTCGGGTTATGAAATGAAGGCATAGAATATTAATGTAACTTATCTTTACTCAGTCGAAAATTAAACAAGCTTTATTTTTTGGCAAACAAAGTTACTATTAAAATTAAAACATGAAAGAAATATTGTGTGATTATTCCTTAATAAAATAAAGTTTTAACAAATTTAGTAATAGTTGTAGTAGTATTATGTCAGAAATAAGAGTTTATATTTTGCAGTTCTGACTTCAGTTCTTAGAATTGTTTATATCTCGCAATTCTATGTCTTAATTCTGAGAAAAAGTCAGAATTGCGAGTTTGTATCAAGCAATTCTATGAAAAAAGTTCTGTTTTTGCTTAATATTTAGAGATACTAGTCCATATCGTGGTTTGATTTAAGTGTAATGACCTACTTCAGATGAAATCATCCAAGCTTTGACAAATTCTGTGACATTCCACATTATACAGAAATTCCGTTTTAATGACTGGATTCCGCAATTCCAACCACGAATGGCCCTAAATAATATATTTTTATATGTATGGGCTATTGTATAGTTTGAAATCATAGCCAGATTGCTACCTGGTTATTTATTTATTTATTTATTTTTGCTAGCTTGCTTTTGTTCTGGCTGCATTTTGGTATGAATTGCCCACTTTTCACAATCTCATCGATTCCAGATGGATAAAATGGATTTTTCTTACTTGAATATCCTGTTTCTCTTGTAAATACGTCATATTACAGAAAATGGGTTTTGCCTTGACTTTAACATAGTAAACGATCAAAGTATAGCACTTTAATAGCAGCAAATGTATTCTGCAGAAAAAGAGTCACCGTCTATAGTCACAGCAGTGAAGATCAGGCTTTTTATGGTACCAGTGAAAGGCTGCTGGGAAAGAAAATGCCATTCGAACTAAACTCTGAAAATAAAGACGGATAATGAGCTGTCTTCACTGTATTTGCACGCATGCATGAATGTATGTCTGGGGGACAGAAGGGTCAACATCACCAACCCCGGGACACACATGGGGCCGAGACACTTTCTTCACTCGTATGGATGACATCAGCAAGCCAGACCGTCACTAATGCCAGTTGCCTTCTCATTGGCCTGGACTTCCACCCCCTTCTTGCCCCTTGGCTGCCAGGCAGATGGTCACTTATTAGTGGTAATTAAAATTCCATCGTTGATCATAGTTTGTAATCATATTTAATTTGAGTCCTGTTAATAATTAAAGGGACAGAGATATATAGCTGTCATTTAAATGCAGCGGGGGGAATCTCGGCCACCAGCAGAAGTTCATCCCTTATGCTTTTACCTGTAATGGAGAGAAATGAACCGTTTTATGTGCTGCTCTCCGGCTCATAGTCTCATGTTAAAAACTAGTATCAACTAGATCTAGTTCAGATGAAGTTTGAAAACAGCATTCTGCCTAGTTCATAATTCATACACACTATTCACTTGTCGATTTCTCAGAGACAGACACAGATTCAGACAGATGGCGAATAACATAAATTAATACGCAGCCGCTTATCATAGATCCCGCTCTTTCTCGGGCTGTTATGAAGACAAAACGAAGGCCTTTAGTGTGGGTTTCAGAAAAAGAGCTCAGACGGAGAGACTCACAGCCATTCAAAGAACTATACAGCTGCTCAGCATGGGAAGATGTAAGCCAGCTAATTTGCTAGCATTGTCATTAGGAAGCATGGGGAAAAATAGCCTGCGGCTGATTATTTGATCCTCAGAGAGGTCGACATTGATTGTTTCCAGCAGAAAAGAGAAGCGAATGATTTTACCATTCTGTCTGATAACTGAGGGCATCAGTTCACCACCCACATCAACGCTATAGCATTTGCTTGACAAATTTGCTCTTGTAAAGAATATGGAAAAACAACTGATACACTGTCTGAGATGTTTAGCATGTCATTGTTGTACTGTATTGAGTTTCAAATTAGTGTTGTGCTAACAGCATACATATTCTTTTTTCCCCCATCATATTAGAATGCTTTTTAAAGGATCATGTGACATTTTCAAACAGAAAACAGTTATTGTAATACTATTTCACAAATTTCTGTTTCTGTATTTTTAGTTTAATAAATGCATGTTGGTTAAGCATACGTGAGTCTTGTAAGAAAATCTTAAAGAACTTTATTAAAAAGGGATTTTGATTCATGTAGCTGTTATTTGCAACAATGGTTAGTCATCTTTCTGTCTCTGAGGAGTAGCTGAAAATAAGTTTCATGGTACCTTAAGAGTAATCTCAGGCTCACACTCACTCTTCAGACTTTAATAGAGTCCGCCAACTCTTTTCTCTCTCGTATGTGACATTCAGTTTCTATGCACAAGAGGCTGACTGCGTCAAACTAATAGCTGATAATAGTTGTTTAGAATTTTAACACACCTACACTGTAAAAAATAAAAAACACAAATTTGTTGAGTCGGCTTAAAATAATTTGTTACCCTGCTGCCTTAAAATTTTAAGTTCAGTCAACTAAAATAAGTTTAGTCAACTTGAAATGTTAAGTTGTACTAAGTAACAACTTAGATATTTGTATTTGCTTGACCTAACAGATGGGTAAGTAACCCAGCTGCCTTAAAATTTGAAGTTGATTCAACTCAAATATCTAAGTTGTCACTTAGTATAATTTAACATTTCAAGTTGAGTAAACTTTTTTTGAATTAACTGAACTTAAAATTTTAAGGCAGCCAGGTTAAAAATTATTTTAAGTTGACTCAACAACACCACCACTTAAATCAGGAAAAAAAAAACCCAACAACATAAAAGCAGAGCTTTAAAATGGACAAATGTGCACTACCAGTCAAAAGTTGAATTTAACTTTTAAATTAAACACTTCCATTTGTGTAATTTAATAATAATGACTCTATTGGTTTGAAAATGTTGGAAAAGGAGTGATAAAGAAAGAGTGTCCACACTTATAAATCTATAGTGATGTGCTTCTTTTGGCCAGTGTGTCTGTAGATAAGTGTTCTGGTCAGTTAAAGAGTAAAAGCTCAGTGCAGTGTGAGAGTATTTACTTTGACTGTTGAGCCAGCGAGACACTGACAGGATGAACTAATGACTGGAAATCCTGTCCAAATGCACTGCTACTCAATTATCGATTTGTTGTCATGGATATTGAGTAACGTAAAAAGAATAAAAGAAAGTGTCTTGCCCGTGTCAGCTGTGCTATAGACAATTAAAAGCAAAAGTGGGATAAAAAATTCTTATCGGGACAAGCTGCCTAACACGTTAACGGGCAAAGGCAGTAATAAAAGTAAAAAGATCACCATTGCATTAGTTTGCATACCTTACATTCTGAACTTATATAACATTAGCATAATCAGATTAAAGGCATGCTAAATTAAGAAAATGCATCCCATTTTAGTATAAAGTATGTATCAGACAATCAGTGACGAGAGAGAGAAAAATACATTTGGAGTTATGTAGCATACTGTGTGTGATTATAATGGGAAGTCAGTCCGTAATACTGACTTTCAAGTCGACTCACACGAGGCCATAATGAAATAAATTGACTACATGAACAAATGCAATTACAGCAGCCAGATGTGCTCGCATGCAATTAGACAATTATGCAAGGTGAGCTTCTGTTTGATTCTGTCAGGCACATATTGTTCCACTCCATCCCTCCGCACAGTTTCTCATGCCCTTATTCACTTACAAAAACCTGTCAGCTGCTCTAAAGTAATGGAATAAACCGTGTGTGAGAGCGTTTAGTACTGAAAATGTAACTTTGCCATAACTGGAATAAATTAAACTATAAAATATTTGAAAATAAGACAGTTATTTTACATCAAAATAATATTACTAGTTTTACTGTATTTTTTGCTCATATAAAAGCTGTGGAAGCCTGTTTGTGAGTTGTCTCACAAGTTTTTTTCTCGCAATTGTATGTTTCCATCTCGCAACTCAGACTTTTGTCTTCGAATCGCGTGATACAAACTCGCGATTTTGAGTTATAAAGTCAAAATTACAAGTCAAAGTTGTAATTCTGAGAAATAAAGTTACAATTCTGATAAATAAAGTCAGAACTGCAAAATATAAACTCACAATTGCGAGTTATAAAGTCAGAATTGCGAGATGTAAGCTTTGTAAGAAAAAAGTCTGAATTGCAAGTTATCTCACAATTCTGACTTTATTTCTTGAATCGTGAGTTTAAATCACGGAATTCTGAGAAAAAAGGCAGAATTTTGAGTTTATATCATGAAATTCTGACCTCATAACTTTTTTTTTGCAAGTTTATGTCATGCAATTCTGAAAAAAGTCTGAATTTCGAGTTTATTTTTCACAATTCTGACTTCAGTTCTTAGAATTGTTTATATCTTGCAATTCTGACTTTATAGCTCGCAATTGCGAGTTTATATCACACAGTTCTGAGAAAAAAGGTCAAATTGTGAGTTTATATAGCAAAATACTGACTTCATAAATTGCAATTGTGAGTTTATATCACACAATTCTGAGTAAAAAAAAATGCAGAATTTTGAGTTTATATCATGAAATTCTGACTTTAGAACTTGCAGTTGCAAGTTTTTGATACAAACTCACAATTCTCAGAATTGCATAATATAAACTCACAATTTTGAGTTATAAAGTCAGAATTGCGAGAAAAACATCAGAATTGCAAGTTATCTCACAATTCTGACTTTTTTTCTGAGAAAAAAGGTCTTTATTTGAGAAAAAAGGTCAAAGTGTGAGTTTATATCACAAAATACTGACTTCATAACTTGCAATTATGAGTTTATATAATGCAATTTTAAGGGAAAAAAGGCAGAATTTTGAGTTTATATCACAAAATTCTGATTTTAGAACTTGCAATTGCAAGTTTGTGATACAAACTCACAATTCTGAGAAATAAAGTCAGAATTGTGTGAAATAAACTCACGATTGCAAATCATGAAGTTATTTAGTCAAAATTGCGAGACATAAACTCCCAATTTTCAGAAATAGTCACAATTCTGATAAATAAAGTCAGAACTGTGAGAGATAAACTCACAATTGCGAGTTATAAAGTCAGAATTGCGAGAAAAACATCAGAATGGCAAGTTATCTTACAATTCTGACTTTATTGCAATTCTGAGTAAAAAAAGCTGAATTTTGAGTTTATATCATGAAATTCTGACCTCATAACTTTTAAGCAATTGCAAGTTTGTCATGCAATTCTGAAACAAAAGTCAGAATTTTGAGTTTATATTTCGCAATTCTGACTTCAGTTCTTAGAATTGTGAAAAAAAGGCAGAATTGTGAGTTTGTGTCACACAATTCTGTGACAAAAGTTAGAAACTTTTTTTTATTATTTTTATTCAGTGGTGGAAACGGCTTCCATAAAAGCAGCCTTTGGAACATTAGCATATATCATTTAATATTAACTTTGTAACTTGTGCCACTTGTGCCATCAGCTGGTAGGGACATTTCAGTAGAGTGTGGTATTCAAAAGCATCTTTTAAACTGAGCAAAACATTAATTATGGAACCAGCTCTGGCTGTTTTACTGAATCCAGAATAAGCTTGTCCTTTTCTTTTGGTTGTCATTCTTTAGTATCTTTGTTACGTAACACATTGTGACAAACTACATAATCCAGCGCCTTGTGTTGTTACCCTGAGTGACACTGACGTTTGCGGCTTATGTAAATATCATGAATCTATGAGCATCTTCAAATGTTTGAGCATAATTACATTGTGTGCAGCCTCTGTATCTCCTTTCTACAGTAGAGTTACATTAACACTTACTTTGTATATGCAAACAGCAGCACTCTGTGTTTGTGCTTTTAGAAGTCAGAGGCTGTCACTGAGCATGCAAGAAAACACAAATATCCTTTTAACTGTGCAGAGACCCGAGCACGAAGCATAGGAGTCTCTCTCTCCCTCTCTCTCTGTGATATCTGCAGCAACCACATGCTTGTATTTTGCTGTTTTTCTCTCCTAGAAAAAACAGTATTCCTTTGAAAAGTGGCAATCCCTTTTTATGGCCGTATTCCTCCTTCAGCGGCGCGACGGCGCTTTTGTGCGTCGATAAGAGTTCGTGACTGAATTGTTCTTTGATCTGCCCCTAGCGGAGCAGGAACTCTAGAAGGTTTAGCAGTGAGATGCTAATGTCGGGCTCGAGCGTGCTGATATCACCCCCCAGGCCTGTTTTACAGTACAAAGACAGTCTCAGCCTCTCTACTGCCTGCTGGAGAATTCTGTTGACAAGGTTTCGCTTCGTTTTTTCATTTTACTTCCCTAAGTGGAGGTTTAAATGCAGCAGGCACATCATATGTAAAATTTATGCAAAGTAATACTACTTAATTGAAGGGGGTTTAGGTGCCTTCAAATGCGGGGACGGGGAATCTGGATTACTCTCCGCTCAAAACCGACTGTGGACTTAGAAACAGACAAAACTTAGCTCGAAAATTGCTGTACACTTACATTAATTAATTCAACTTCCTGAATAATAAAACATTCAGGAAAAGAGCTCTGGCTGTAGAACTAGCTGATGCTTGGGTAAAGTGGGAAAGGGCCAATCTATAATTGCTAAGTCAGGAATCGAGCAATAGCACAACAACCAATAATTTCAGAGAATAACAGTGTGTGCTAATGTAAATGCACGTGGTTTAGGTGCTGTTGGTTTAACAATTACAGATATGTACATTTCTGCAGCCATTAGCTTTGGATTTAGCTACAGCGTTGGGATCAAATACGAGCAAATTAGATCTAACGATGTAGGTTTTCACAATGTGGGAAACTGAGTTTGTAATTATTCTGCCAAGACCAATGATCCTTTCCTTTTTTTCCCCCTTCCCAAGCTGCAGAAATCTACAACAGAATGTTATTGATTCAATCTGAATCTGTGCTTGCATTTTCAGCTCTTTTGTTTTGACCTTTCCAGGCTCAGGAAAGCAAAGGGCACGTCATATTTACTAAGGTATGGATCGGTTCTTGGGAAAATCATTTTGGAATTCAGGAAAGACATCCTTTTTTAGCCCTTAGCAGTGGGAATTGTGTTCTTTGTCTTGTGCGTCACTTCAGCGACGAGAGTTTTGAGTCCTGGAATGTTGACATTACAGTAAAGCCCACGGTGTATTTGTGTCTGCTGTTCTTACTTATTTTGTCATCTGGCCATTATTCTAGTACTTGTACAAGTGATACGGAAATAGAAACTGTAGATCTGAATGACATAAATAAGCTGTCTGGAGACAGTTCCAGACTTTTCTGCTTTAGCACAGTATTTCTTTTTGCTCTGTGGCTTCAAAAAGTAATTGAACACTTAAGTTACACTTAAATATGTATGCCGTTGCATTGGATATAAAATGTCAAACCAAGTGTCATTTATTTTAAAGAAGTAAAGCATATTTTGAATTCAGATTATAATCAAAATTGATGTATAGGGGCATTTGGACACTTGGTGAACTTAATCTTAATTAAAAACATGATGACAGATGACAGAAGTATTGGACTTATAGTTAGTTGTTCGTAGTGAATGGGATGAACTACATTTTTGAGAAATTACTTCATACTCCTAAAAATCATACTGACACCTTTAGGGGTGGCAAACGATTAATTGTGATTAATCGCATACCAAATAAAAGTTTGAGTTTGCCTAATATATGTGTGTGTACTGTGTGTAATTATTATGTATATATATAAATACAAGCACATTCATGTATATTTAAAAAAATATATATTTACAAGTATATATATTCATAATTTTTATAGAATTTATATTATATCTAAATAAAAATAAATTAAAAAAAAATATTTAATCTAAATTTAAAAAAAAAAATTCTCTTAAATATATACATTAATTTGTGTGTATTTACATAATAATTACACAGTACATACACATATATTAGGCAAACTCAAACTTTTATTTGGTATGCGATTAATCAAAAGTCATTGCCCATAAATTTTATTTTATTTTATTTTATTTTATTTTATTTTATTTTATTTTATTTTTATTTTTATTTTTTTTATAGAAAAGCTCTAGCTTGATTTGTTTAGAGATGCCACTTATTCAGATATTTTGTGTCTAATGCAGTGACATTATTAAGTGTAACGTAACTGTCATCAGGGCCACTGTATATTACATATATATATATATTTATCAGATGTATAAGAAACTATTGTTGGATTCGTGGAATATAGCTACTGTTTCCTTCCTCATATGTCCATTGACCTTCTGTTGACTTATTGTGTTGCTCATAATGGTGTGAAGGCAGGCAGAGAAATAGTCCCTGTAGAGAGAAAAATAAGGAACAAACCATAATACTACTATAAAGTAATTTGGTTGTGCTGCCTGTGATTGTCAGAGTGAAAGCTTTAGTTTCTAAAATCTGACCATCTGGTGTTGAAACATGGACAAAACTGGACTTTGGACAGAAAACACAAGCTCTTTTCCGGCCAATTATGATAGGACTGTGGTAGAGCAAAAAATGTGGAAGTATCTTTAATGGAGCTGTTGTATTGAGCTGATAGCATGAAATTAACTTTTCTGTGTTTTTTTACATTAATCTGAGGATACTTCATGTAAATTATATAATGAATGAATTATATTAATTAAGTTAATACGAATAAAAAAGCTTTCCATCAATGTATGGTTTGTTGGGATAGGATACTATTTGAAAATCTGGAATCTGAGGGAGCAAAAACAAAAAAAAAAATTGAGAAAATTTCCTTTAAAGTTGTCTAAATAAAGTTCTTAGCAATGCATATTACTAATCAAAAATTAAGTTTTAATGTACTCACTTTTACTGTAGGAAAATTACAATATATTTACATGAAACATGATCTTTACTCAATATCCTAATGATTAATAATTCTGATAAATTGATCATTTTGACCCGTACAATGTATTATTGGCTGTTGCTATGAATAATAACCGTCACATTTGTGTCACGTATTAAAAGAAATAACATAATATTGCACATTTTAGTCGGTACTAAAATGTTGGGAATGATATAAATGATATATAAAATGGTTACAATCCCATAAGGCTATTTTCCTCGTCTGCTTCTCATCCACTGAACTATAACAGCAGCAGGGTGATCCAGAGTTCCTGATCCAGAGAGATGAGTCCCACATTGCTTATTGGCAACTCTGGATCAATAAATCAATTGTACGGCTCCAGTCTTCTCTTGGGTATCAGCTGGCTTTCTTTTCTCGTTTCGTCTTGCTACGGTCCGTCAGTCCTAGGAACCACTCATGCGACCGGAACGAGTTGATGTTCCAGTGTGAATCTTCATTATGTTGTTTTCCGTGTAGAGGACAAGAATCAGACTTTACTGACCGACTCACATGAATCTCGTTTGATCTGATATGAGTGATCTCACTTCAAACAAACTGAACTGTTTTAAACGTAAAACGTATACATACTGTACTATACATCAATAACTTAGTAGAGCAAAACGGCTAACTCTTGATATGACTTCAGGGCACGAGCGTGGCAAGTATAGATTTGATCCATCTTGTTGGAGCCAAATTTAGTTCAGTGTGCTCTTACCACATCTACTATCTCAAAACAACTCCCAATTACAACAGCATCTTCCATATAAATAGTTTTCAGTCTTGTTGGGGAAGGCTCATTCATGGGCCTGGCAGATATAAACGCCTGTTGCCCTTTAATTCGTAAGTGTTGCTCCATTGGGTATAGAACCAAAGTGCTTTGATCATTTCTTTCCTCCCTGCTCTCTTTTTCTCAAAATTACTTTCTGTAACCATGCCAAGGCAAACCAATCAATAGTTCAGCTACTGAAGTTCAAGGTGGCCTGGTTTCAGTACCTTTCGACTTATCACCTCTGGAGATCATTTCCTTTGTCCATTTTTAAAGGGCAAGTGTTTTGTGCCACTGAAGTCTCAGAGCCACATAAAAAGGAGGACATCGGTGTTCCACTTTTCCAGCATTTTCCCGAAATCAGTGGTCACCCCTGCCACCTTTCTCAAACTGATTCTTACTATCCTTCCATTTCAAGTCAGTTGAACTTAGTATCAGTGTGCTGGATACGTGCATTGTCTTAAAGTGACAGCACTTTTTAAATGTTAATCAAACAACAAAAGACAAGGAAAGCACTGCTCTTGATTTAATAGTTTTTGTAACTTTAATAAGGAATCATCTTTCATTGATAAGGTCACATTTGCATTGTTCATTTTACGTTTGATTACTTTATTCAGTTTCTGTACCTTAAAACTTGAAAAGCACTGTTTATTCTATTATGTATCTTTCTATTGTATTTATTTCTGCTATTGCTTGTAGTAAGGTTATTTGTTCTTATTTTCTTTATTTTTATTTGACAATATAGTCATTTTTTCTTAAACATAGCACATACTGAACATTACCGAAACCGTGGCGCTAAATCCGTGATACAAATCGAACTGTGAGCAATTTGAAACGTTACACCCCTAGTAGTCTTAGAGTTGTGGACCCCGCTGTATAGTTTGTGTTTGATTAGCTTCCTCATTTTCAGCGTTCGTTTGGAAATATTGCCGGGTGGTTAATGAAATGCCTGCAGGCTTGGAGTTCATTGAGATTACATGCTGCTGAAGGTGCCCAGTGTGAGAGACAGATGGAGAGATCTGGATGTGACATCTCCATCAAAGATGAGAGCAGACAAGCAGAATGTAATTTTTTTGTACAAATCACAAGTAATATTATTAAAGTGCCCCTATTATGCCATTTTTAAGGTTCATAATATTGTTTGGGAGTATCCTACAATAGTTTTAAATGCTTTTGTTTTCTCAAAATATGAATTTAATATCACCTCATTTTCCAGAAATTCACAAACGATTAGTTCGAAGCAGTTCAAAGATTCAGTCTCTCTAAACCTCTCCTTTCCGTGAGCCTATTCTGCTTTAATTGGTCAGATGGCCCAGTCTGTTGTGATCGGTCTACCGTGTACAGCACGTGTCTGTAACACTAAGCCCACTGCCATAGTTCCGTATTTTAAAAGCTCAATAGAAAATGTAAACATCTGTTATTTATCATACTTACAAGTTGTGATTCAGTGGAGCCAGCTGGTCGAAATGAACTGGGTACCTGAGCCATCTTTCAAGAGCAAGCATTTTGTGAATCCCATGTTGAACGGGTCAAGTTGTTTGCGGCCATAGGTGAGAATTATGCAAATGTGTTAGCCTGTGACGTGTAGCCATCACGGAAGTGGGATTCGAATTACTAACGGCTCGTTTAGGCTGGACATATTCCATATGAAGTTGAAAATGCCAGGGGGTGAAAACTTTTTAAATTTGATGATCAGACTAAATTGAACTTATTTTATCTTCTGGGAAACATGTAAGTATCTTCTGTAGCTTCTGAACGGCAGTACTAATTGAAAAAAATATGTGATATATGAGAAAAATAAGAATAAATATACACATCTTCATTCTGTTCAAAAGTTTGTACCCCTGACTCTTAATGCATAGTTTTTTTTCTTCTGAAGTATCAGTGAGTGTTCGAACCTTCTGTAATAGTTGCATATAAGTCCCTCAGTTGTCCTCAGTGTGAAAAGATGGATCTCAAAATCATACAGTCATAGTTGGAAAGAGCTCAAATAACAAAAATGCTGAAAAACCAAAGAATTTGTGGGACCTGAAGGACTTTTCTTAAGAACAGAGTGTAGTTTAACTGTTTGGGACAAACAAAGGACTCGTGAACAACTATCACTAAACAAAAAAAAAAAACAAAACAAAACAATGAAAACATTCAGGTAATAACACAGTATTAAGAATCAAGTGTATGTAAACTTTTGAACTGGGTAATTTTTTTATAAATTTAACTACTGTTTTATCTTGTGGACTATATGTAAACGTCTTTCATGTGAAATATCTTATTCAGGTCAGTAAGACATGTATTTTGTATGATCCTTAGTAAAATAATTAACATTTTGCAGATTCTGCAAGGTGTGTGTAAACTTTTGACCTCAACTGTTTAATTATTTTAGAATTATATTAATTAACAAAGAAATGCTGTCGGGCAAAGAAATGCTCCGCTGTTGTTTCTGGCAGAATAACTGAAGGACTGACAGGGGAAAACACATGTTGATTGCGCCTCATTTTTGATTTTCAATTATGTATTTGACTTTCAAATAAATATGAAGCAGTGGGTGAAGTCCTGTGGGGGATGCTAGTTGTTGGTAGCTCTCAAATGAGAGCGTAAAGTATTCTCGTTTCGAGAAGCGGGAAAATAAAAGATCAATTCCAAGTGACAACAGCACATTGTGACCAGATGCGTGGACAAATGAAGGTGTTTTAGTGAGCGGGAGATTTTCTAGAGCTTTCCGACAGGATTTGCACTGTTGTTTTTACCCTCCACAATGAAAAGGATTTAAATGTAGTAGAGCTGGTGTCAGAACATGTTCTCAGCTGCTCTCTCCCATGGGTCACTCAATCACAAGTCTTCAACCTATCAATCACTCTGCAGGGGAAACTCCAGGCGATTTCCTGTGCTCAGCCACATGGAAGAGATTGGTCTAAAGCTATTACACTGACATAATTGATCCCTCAATGTAGGCTTTATTAACCCATAGATGAGTGAAGATCTATAAACATTTTCTACCTCTTTGCCCCTACTACTGTAAGAAGTCATAATAGTGTCATCCAATTCCTCATCTCAATGTCCTGTCTGTTCCCGCATGAGAGAGGTCAATGCGTAGAAGCACGTTGTTTGAAATAAACAGATGGGTTTAATAACATGACCGCAGATCATTATGTTCCTTTCATCTCTCTCTTGCTGATGTTTAAAGCTAGTGGAAGCAATGGAGGATGTCCACAGCAAATGTTCCTCTATGGACTAATCTACATTACCGATCGTCCCGGTGGACCTAGAGGGTGGGCTCAGCGGTTGTAAATTCACAATAACAATGGTCTCCTAAGAGGTCATTATTGAGAAACAAGATGGTGGAAGCAGCGCATGGCTGCAGGAGAAGCGAAAGGTTATTGATTACTGATCCCTGCCGTTCAGTTGTTCCTCATTGACCTCACGGAGTGGAACAATAGGGGTGGGGAAGTCGTCCTTTCTCTGGTCATGTCGGGAGTCAGGAGGGGGGTATCCCGTAGCTTGGCCTTTGCTTTTGATCCGATGAGGATGTACTGGTCAGCATGACTCTATTCATGAGCAAATTGTCTAGTCATTTGACCAGTCGAACATATGTCACCATGTTGGGAAGGATTGCTTTCCTCTTTTTGTTGCAGTTCTTTTTTCCTTTGCTTGGTACAATCCTCACAGCAGCTGTGGTGCTTTCATGCAATGTCGGCAGATTCCTTTCCCTCAGAGATGTTAGAAGGGGAGGAGACAGACCACTCGGACAAATCGCAACAGTTGATATAGCACCTGTGGGATTGGAAGTCCCGCCTTTCAGTTCAGTGGCCTTTTTGATGCATTTTTAAATAGCTTTTGCCTTTCACTCTTGACCAGCTGTTTTTGAACATATGTAAAAATGAAAACTCTATCATTAATTACTCACCCTATTGTCGTTCCAAACCCGTGAGACATTCGTTTATCTTCGTTACACAAATAGGGCCCTATGATTTCCGCGATGCGGAAAACGCGGAATCCAGTCACAAAAACGGAATTTACTGAATAATGTGGAATGTCACAGAATTTGTCAAAGTTGGAATGAAAAATCAAAAGTAGGTCATTACACTTAAATCAAACTGCAGTATGGACTAGTATCTGTAAATATTATGCCGTAAAAATACCATTTAAATGTAGACGAGCAGTTTTGTTGTTGTGCATGCCGCTCGCTGTGATTTCAGCATTTGACCGTTACATTTTAGGAAAACTAGCGTCATATCATATACACACAGAAATGTAAAGGTAGACACGGGAACCCGTCAAAATAAAAGTGCGGTTTAGCTTGAAGACATTGTGCCAGAAATATATTACTACTATTACTACTACTACTACTACTAAAATGAAACAAACATTATTTTTTAGGGTATAATCACACAACATTTCTTCCATGTTTTAATTTTAAGTGTAAATTCCCCTCTGTTTGCCAAAAAAAAAGTTTGCTTAATTTTCAGTAATTAAAAGATAAATGAAATGAATGTTTTATGCCTTCATTTGATAACCAGAACATTTTAAACACACAACACAGAAAACTTTCATAAGGCTACATAAGGCTATTTTAAGAATAAATTTGAATAAATTAAGTATGCATTCAAATAATTAGACATGCTAAAACACAAAATTTGATAACAGTAAAACATATGGTGAGAACAGATAAAACATTTCATAGGGCCCTACACGTAATTTTTGTTAAACCTTTATTAAATTGATGTGAAATTGTATGTTTCATGATTTTAATTAATTAGACATGCTCTTTGATTAATAAAATTGAATTTACCATTAGAAAGGAGTTGAGAAAAATTAAAACTGAAAAAACATAGGGTCCTACACAAATTAAGATATTTTTGATGAAATCCAAAAGCTTTCTGACCTTCCATACACAGCAACGCAACTGACACGTCAAGGCCCAGAAAGGTAGTAAAGACATTGATAAAATAGTCCATCAGTGGTTCAACTGTAATTTTATTGGTCCCTAAACTAAAGTGTTACCATAAAACAGCCTTTTTTAGGCCACTTCTTCATCTTCTCTGAGTGGACATGATTATAAACAGATTTTTTAAAAAGTCCTGTTCAGTTCTTTAGGGATAAAACTTTTAATGAGAGAAAAATTATTGAGTGCATCTGTAGGAAAGCTGCGAATGAGAGCGTGTCCGTGTATGGAGCTGTCTTGAGAAGAAATCCCTCTCACCAAATGACTGAAGCAAAAGTGCCAGAGGATGTTATGGTTAGTTTAAATGAGTTCTCAGAAGTTAAATCCTGCAGTCTTTCTCAGATGTGTTTCTGTATACATCTGGGATTGTTGTAATGATTTCAGGGAGTAGTTCAGATTCCACTGTCTTGGCTTTCCCGCTCAACATTCGGTCTTATATTTCACCCCACAGTCACTCAACTCGCAGGAAATACCTAAACTTATTAAACGTGATTCGAATAGGGTATTATTAGTCAGAATCCTTAAGGGATAAAGCCAGACATCTTCAGGTGTGTTACAGATCTTGTGCTTAAAGGGAGTATCGCATGAAAAAACACTATTTACTGTGCTTTAAAAGGAGTGTTCCAGATTCAGAACAAGTTAACCTTTATCAGCAACATTTGAGACACTGTGTGTGTTTTTTTAGGCAAAAATCCTTATTGCAAAACTGCACTTGTGCAGGAAATGAAAGGAGACGTGTACTTGTGCAGACATATTTGGCTTTTTTATATAATTTAATAATCTTACAATTGTACACGTTTGTATTACAGCAGTTAAACCATATTTCCTTTTCTTTAGACTTGAATAAGGGCTACAGTAGCCTCCTTAGGCATTCTACTTCATGTTTACTTCTGTTGTGCTGCGTTTGTCAGATGGATTCGCTGCCTCCTCCCTCCTGCTTTTCAACATGAATAAGTAAAGGCCTATTAGCAAAGTGCATGTATTGCTCTGCTCCATTTCTCCAACCCCTAATCGATAAATGCTCTGCTGGGCTTGCTCACCATATTGGTAATGTCAAATTCATCAGCTGACTTCAGTAACAGGAGGCTTCTACTGCCTCGCCACCATTTGCCGGCTGTGGAAGGAAATCCATGTAGCCACCTTAAGACTTTACGAGATCTCAAGAGATTATGCTGGGTTATGCAATACCTTTTGAACTTTTAAAAATAAATATTCTTGTGTTTTTAAAGAAAACATTGGATGCAAAATTCACTTTTTCAGCGGTGTGTGCACATAACCACCCTACAATGATAAAATCCATTCACTCCTTTTGCTGTAATCCGTAAAAAACCTAAACAGTCTCAATTATCAAGCCGTTTTTTATTTTTTTGCCATTTGAGCGAACATGGGCGGGGCCAAAACAATATGACGTCATACTTCTCAGGCCCCGCCTACAACCACTGACAGACTATCCCGTATTAGCCGTATTAGTCTTCTTTTTTTCCCAACATGTTTTGATAATAACGAAAAAAGACGAGAGGGGTGGGGTGGGGCGGGGCAGTAGCTCATTATCATTTAAAGAGACATGCATTGAAACAGGTCACTGTGAACAGAGCTGCTTTTGACAAGGTAAAAAGGGTGTTGTTTTACATGACCAATGAGGAATTTTAACCAAACTATTTAGCAGACATTTCATGAAGACCCTAAAGAATACCAACTTGTGAAAAAAGGGCATGCAGTGTCCCCTTTAAAGAAGTATTTCATTAAAAATAATCTAGAAAAACCCTTTGGTCAAGCTCAATCATTTTTATTAGTACTTCATTATTTGAACAATTTAGTATATAAGAAGTTGATATTGTGTTATATTTTAAACATTATATTATGTGTTTTTGCTCAATTTTGCAGAGAACATTTTACCTTTGAAGGCATAGCAGGATTGTTGCGTGTCTCTGACCAAAACAGTGGTGTTTAGGTTCTGAATGAATCTGCGTTTTGAATGAATCGTGTGAATCAATGATTCAAAAGCCCGTTTATAAAGAGAGCCATTTATTTTGTTCCTGAATGAATCAGCCATTTGAACGAATCAAATTAAATGAGTGAATGACTCCTAAAGACATTTACCGCCACCTGCTGGCAGATTTAGTTTTTTTATTTAGAATATAATTTCATTAAATAAAAAAAAAATAATAAAAATAATAATGTAAAAAAAAGGTGTAATCAATTTTATGTTGAATCAAACTAAATATTTCTTTCTAAAGCTACAATTTGTAATGCCTACTTGAAAATGTTCAGTTTTGCATGTTAGAACTGCGTAGCACTGAAAAAAATGTTCACTCGATTATGATAATGTGTAAAAAGAAAACTAATATGATTGCAAGTTAAATATTTTCTCCAATTGAGACGCATACAGTGTGATGAGGACATGAAAATGTACTGAATAATAGGAATGACTCTGGTATTTGCCTATTGATGGTGCTTGGTGAAAAACTGCTCACTGAAAATGTTTGAATACAGAAGAGTAAATCTTCATTATGCTTATTCAAGAGGAAAAGCGATCTGCTCTACCTTGCAGTCAAGCTTAAAAGCTAGTGTATTATGATTGATCATAGTATGTTTTACATGGTGACACCTTGACCAGAAAACCTCTAAAATGATCATTACCTGGATCTTGTGTAGTATAAGAAAGGTTAATCTCAGGGTCATTAGTAATTACCGGTGATAAATGTACCCACGTCTGAGTTCAATGCACGGTCAGTTCTCTGGGTTATTGTCTGGATTGCTTGCGATATTAGAATAAATTTAACTAATGTAATACGCCGTGCTGATGGAGATTCTCCATTCAGAGATGGATTAAGATCAATTTCTTGGCCGTATACGCAGTGCGGTCCAACAGGGGAAGTGGAGCGTAAAACCAGCCAAATGTTAATGACTCATTTGTAGGGAAATGGATTTTGCCATTGTGCTTCTACTTTAGAAAACATGACCTTTCATCTGAAATACGTAGCTTTTGGCTTGTCTGCAGCCGGCGTTTTCATCTGTACTTGGGCTTATGAGGAGTTAGGCGTGATACAAATGAGGCTTATTTTCTATTGTGCGCTGATTAAGGATAAATACATACTCCAGTACCCCGCAGGTCAACCACTTCATTGGACCGTGGGGGCTTGTCATGTAAAAAGCTGGTTTCTTTCTCTCGCTCTCACAAGACAAGCATATGTTTCAGGCATGCCGTGAAAAGGGCCCACCTAGCTAAGGAGAGTCCGTAATTGCGTTTTCAATGGGAACGCGCCGCGACGAGGCCGCAGGATGGAAAGGGATGTGTACCGAGCGTCGGGTTTATGAGGACTCAAGCTGGGCAGTTAGAAGAAGAAAAAAACAGCGCGTGGCTCTTCACATCTGCACCGAACAGCCACAGTCACCTAATTCCCAGATTCAACACGAGTGCGAGGAGGACGCCGCCGAGAGCGTTTTAAGCAGGACTTACCCAGCTGCCTCTTAATCTGATATCTGTTTTGCAAAAGCTTGTTTCTAAGCAACAGTGATCCTTACGTTCCCGCTGTGCTCATATTCTTTGTTTTGGTAATTGCTTCCCATAGAGCACAACCTAGTATTTGTCTGTCTTTTTGTGCTATTTTTATTAGATGTAAGGGAAAGGATAGACTTGTATGCTTTTTGCGGTGCAGGAGCTAGTGTTATTATTAGTTTTCTTTAATATATATATATATATATATATATATATATATATAGATATATATTTATATCAAAATGAAGACTAGAGGGTTACTGATGTCATTATCATCCCAAAGGCTGGTGAGTACATAGATTTACCTCCTGGCCTAATGGTGACTGGAGCACTGGGTGTCACTGACACACTTCAGTACAGTTCAGAAGGGGCATCATAACACGATAACCCCCTTGGCTGCTGCTTGTTTGGGTCATATGTGATGACATGCAAAGGTCTGGAGTTAACGAAAAGCTCAGTCACCTAGCCTCAAAAAATAGGCCTCCTTAGTATTTTCTGTTTCATTGCTACTTTAAAAAAACAGTCGACTGGGTTAGCCATTAAAGTGCAGATGCGGCCATCTGAGCCAAACATCTGCAGGTCGGGAAGTGCACTAGGGAAATAATTAGGCAATCAGGTCAGATTCTCCACTCTCATATCAGTTACTCACAAATGCTTGCAGTGTTGCAGTCTACATTATTTTCTAATGTGTACCATTGAAATGTTCAGGGTCAGTATTTCCTTTTTCAATAGTAAGAGCAAAGACATTAATAATGTTTAAAAAAACTATTTCAAATAAATGCTGTTGTTTGAATTTTGAACTTACTATTCAGTAAAGAATAATGAAAAAAAAAGGTTTCCACAAAAATATTAAGCAGCAAGGAATGAAGGATCATGTAACATAACACAAGTTACGTAATCAGATTCCTTTTTTTAAGTAACTAGTCAGAGTTACGTTTTCAAATAAGTAACGCCACTTACTTTGTTTTCCCATTTATTGACTGACAGCTCTACTGTCCCCATGTTGAGAGAAATCGAGAGCAACACTCTTAAAAATATAGTTTCCAAAAGGGTGTTTTTGCAGTGATGCCATAGAAGAACCATTTTGGTTCCCAAAGATCCTTTCAGTTAACAGTTCTTAAAAGAACCATTTTAAAGAACATTTTAAAAATCTAAAGAACCTTTTCTGCATTTTGAACGTTCCATGGATGTTCAAGATTCTTCATGGAACCATCAATGCTAATACAGAACCTTTATATTTAAGAGTAAAGTGCAGAGGCATTGTGTGTGCTGTGTAAACATGATGTTACTGTAGTTCTATACAAGGTGTGAACATGCATTTACTTATCTCACTTGCAAAAAAACTAACAAAGATACAGTATTTCTTAAAATGATTCAAAACAGGGAAAATGCAAAATCAGTTTATGATGCAAACTTATGATAATTAAACATGTATAACACAAATATCCAGAAACACTTTACAATAATGTGTCATTTGTCAACATTAGATAATGTGTTAACTAACATGAACAAACAGTGAACAATACATTTATTGCACTATTTATTTATCTTTGTTATTGTTGGTTAAAAAAAATAAAAAGTTGTTCATTGTTAGTTCATGTTAGTTCACAGTGCATTAACTAATGTTAACAAAACAACGTGATTTTAATAATGCATTCGTAAATGCTGAAATTAACATTATGCTTAATAAATGCTGTAGAAGCATTGTTCATTCTTAGTTCTTGTTAACCCTCTGGGGTCTGAGGGGGTTTTTGGGCCCTGGAGAAGTTTTGACATGCCCCGACACGTTAACAAGTAATGTTAACTAATAGACCTTATTGTAAAGTGTTAGCAAATATCCTTTATTTATTTAGTCCCATTTTATTAACCAATGTCTTTGCTGCTGACCTTTGATGATCCAATTCAACCAAACTAATAGGCAAAAATTACTTTAGATAAACATTTTTTTTTTTTTTTGCTGAAGAGTGTTGGTCTTTCTTTTTCTTCATTCTACTGTACAGATGTGAATTTACTTCTCTTTCAACTTAAGTCATATTTAGAATGGGCTTTTATGTTTGCCGAAAATATAACTTTTTATGTTAAAAACAAAAAAGCAAGCCCTGCCCAGATTTAAAAACGTGACACATCACTTTCCATAAAAGGTAAATAAGTAACTAGAACCCCCCCCTTTTTTTAAGGTAGTAGCGCAATATTGTAATGTGTTACTTTTAAAAGTAACTTTCCCCATCACTGTTAACCGATATTGTATGAATAGTCCTTTTGCAGATCTCTGTCAATCAGATCCCCCTGCCTCAAGGGGTGCTGAGGAAATATGTTTGTTCAGTGCCCTTGAACACAATAAGTTGCACTTGCAATAAAAAAAAATTGGAAGCTTTCTCGCATTTTCCCTGCAGCGATACTGTCAGAAGTGGAAGATTAAGATGAAACTGCATATATCTGCAAAAGAAAGCTGTTTGGTACATTCTCCGCACAATTTTTTACTTGTAATAAAACAGCTTTTCACAATGAAATGAAGATGCATGGTAAACGCATGCAAGCATTTCCGAGGTGGCACTGCGATCGATTTACTGAAAAGACACCACATCTGTTAGTGTTAAAGATTGACATGGATAGAGTTTGTAGATGCAATTTTTGGATCCCTGTCAGTCTTGTCCAAAAAAAAAAAATTCAGAAGAATCAAACCAGGAGCTGTTATCTTGACAGTGACTAACAATGTTTTGGATATCAAGACAGCCTTATGATTCATTTTTGCTTTCAGTGTCTTTTTCTGCTTACTAATGTGGCATAAATAGCGTGACATAAGCTTTTGAGTACCTTTATTGAGTTACTCTATTTTGAAAGCAATATATCTTCTTTCAGGCTTCACTGAAGCATGATGTTAAGATTTTTGTGTGCGTTACATCAGATTTGCTGTCAGTAAAGCATTATTTCACAGTTTAGTATAAACCCTATAACAATGTGTTGCATCTTGTAGCTCAGATGGAGCAACAAATTTCATTCTTGCTGTTGTTTATTCTGCCCTATTTCTTACTTTGATTGAAATACTTAAAGGGTAAAACAAGTAGCGGAAAACTGTCTAGACAGATGGCATATTAAATTTTGCTGTCAGAATCTGAAATGGGCCCACACTAAAGAACAAGCCGTTCAAATGCCAAGTATGAAACATATCTAGACTGTCAAAGTGTTTATTAGATTATTGATTAGTTAGTTAGTCAGCGAGTTAATGCTTATTTTTACTTGTGTACATGCTAGGCTTTATAATTTCACTTTGGATTATACATCATATTTGTTAATATGCTGAAAAGCAGCAGATTGCACACATTCTTCTTTAGATGATGTCCTCAATCGTATAACAACTGTGCTCCAAATCAGTGCAGAGCGTTCTCTATTCTCTTAGACATCATGACAGCATCTTACTGTCAGGATTAAGTAAGCATTTGGCTCATAGCCATCATCGCTGACAATACCACCACTTTTTATGGCTTAAATCTTAGAGGTTGACAGCTGGAATGTTCCGCGGCCCACCAGCCCTTCTTCTACTCCTCTCACAAAGCTGCTCCAATCCTGATCTGCAGCGAAATTGATTTTGTACAGAGATGATATACAGTGGAAAAGCATCACGTCAACAGATTTGCTGAGTCACATATTCCTCTAATTTTCAAGTTCCTATTTTGTCCCTGTCACGGGCAGCACGGTATTCAGGTTCGCTCTGCCAGGACTGATAATAGAGGCGCCGCAGGGAAAGATGTTCTTGCCGTCCTTACAAAAGTAATGTTCTTTCACGATGACAAATCTGACCCTGCAGGAAAATGTTTGTGTTAATTTCAAAGATTCCTCTTTAGAATATAAAACGGTGTGTGGAGTGTTAGATGCGAGACTCAAAAACATGAGATTACCTAATGCTTTCCCACAGACGTTGATTTGCAGTGAAATAGAAGTTGATTGTGAGTAAAAATGAGTGATTTTAGCTATTTTAGTGACGTCATTAATTTATATTAATAAATTAAAACATTTAAACATTATTGAAATAAAGTAGTAGTCTTTTTTTAATTATTAATTAAAAATACATCACATTTAGATTACATAAGCACTTAATCCACAAAAGGAAATTTATCAGGTTTGTTTATGGAACAATAGATATCTTGTTAAACATGAGAAGTATTTACACATTTTTGTGACCTTGGGACCAGCTGGCTATAAGTCATTTCAAAAATGACTAAGAAAAGTTTTGGTTTAACATTACATGCTTGCAAGTGCATGCACTTGGTTTGTTATAGTGTACATTTTTAAGTGTGACTTGAATTAGTTCACTCCTGAATTAAACTTTCCCGATAATTAACTCCCATGCCATCCAAGATGTTCATGTCTTTCTTTCTTTAGTCGAAAAGAAATTGGTTTTTGAGGAAAACGTTCCAGGATTTTTCTCTTTATAGAAGATTTCAATGGGGATTCATAGGTTGAAGGTCCAAATTGCAGTTTCAATGCAGCAAAGGACTCTACACGATCCCAGCTGAGGAACAAGGGTCTTATCTAGTAAAACAGTCTGTCATTTTCCAAAAAAAATACAAATATATATACTTTTTAACCATAAATGTTTGTCCTGCACTAGCTTTACGATGCGCTTCCATGACTTCATCTAATCATCTAATTCACTAATCACATTGGAAAGGTCATGTGTGGTTAGTTTATCGTCTGTCGTTCAAAATCATCCGGCATCATTGTTTTACTTTTTTTTTTATTGTAAAGTGCGTTTGACTTTCTTTGCACGTTCGCTTTGTAAACACTGGGTCAGTACTTCCACCTACAGTGCGTAACGCAAGACCTTTCCAACATGATTATGTAATGCGTGAAGTAGTGCAAGATGAGTGTCTGTGGTTAAAAATACATATAAATATAATTTTTTTTTCATACAATGACCAATCATTTTGTTGGATAAGAGCCTTATTCCTTGGCTGGGATCGTGTAGAGCTGCATTGAAACTGCAATTTGGACCTTCAACTTGTTGATCCCTATTTCAGTCCACAATATGGAGGAAAATCCTGGAATATTTTCATCGAACCTTAATTTCTTTTTGACTTAAAAAGAAAGACATGAAAATCTTGGATGACATAGGGGTAAGTAAATTATTGGAAAATGTTCGTTCTGGAGTGAACTAATCCTTTAATAAAGTTAAACCTTTTCAAATATGACCTTTCATGCAGTGTGTCATGAAGCTGTATGTGAACATAAACTATCTGCAAAGTTGTGAAGCCGACAGTGCACGATAAATAAAGTTATTGTCTATCAAAAAAAGAGTCGGCTCACAATCGCCTGAATAAGTCAGGAATCCGAATCTTATTCTGTTACGGCTATACGTCAAAAAGTAACACATCTGCATAATGTCCACCCACCTTCTACGTTGCAAACATCTTGCCCACCCACAAACACAATAAAATTTCCATGTGGTTTACGTCATGTTGAGAAGATGCTGTATCCTACACTGTGAGAGTAAATTTGTTTTATATTCACTTCCAAAAGATCATTCTAGCGATCGTTCAAAATACGTAGTTGTGTGTGTTATGTTGTGTAACAACCCTGCACATGTCTTCCTAACGGGCTAACTCATGCTTCTGTAGTTCTGTTGTCCAGCTGTGGGCCCACTGTAGTCTAAAAAGTTGTGATTGATGCAGCTTGACTGTCTGTCTGTCTCATTAGTTGGAGTAATGATAAAGGATGGCAAGAATGGCAAACCCATTCATTTCAATTGCTTGCGCTGGGTGAGGATGGCTTGTTTCTTTGTCGACCAAAGCGCACGCGCAGCGAAGCGCACCACTGGTGAGCAAGGCGCGCACACCACGCTCAAAGTTCAAATGTGACCCTGGACCACAAAACCAGTCATAAGGGTCAATTTTTCGAAATTGGGATTTATACATCATCAGAAAGCTGAATATATTATCTTTCCATTGATGTATTTGTTTGTTGGGATAGGATAATATTTGGCCGAGATACAACTATTTTAATAAATGGAATCTGAGGGTGCAAAAAATCTAAAAATTGCCTTTAAAGTTGTCCAAATGAAGTTCTTAGCAATGCATATTACTAATCAAAAATTAAGTTTTGATATATTTACAGTAGGAATTTTACAAATATCTTTATGGAACATGATCTTTACTTAATATCCTAATGATTTTTGGCATATCAGAAAAATCAATAATTTTGACCCAAACAATGTATTTTTGGCTGTTGCTACAAATATACCACAGCGACTTAAGACTGGTTTTGTGGTCCAGGGTCACAAATGACTTGGGCTGCACTGAACCCAGCGGCCAGCGCAGCGTTTTCCGCATTCGGTGTGAAAGCCGCTAAATGCATTATACCGTGTTGAAGTTTACAACATAGAGGTGTGCCCGGTTCGCTTACACAAGCAAATTGCGAGCACTTTCCATGGTAGTCCGTACTAACTTGTCGATCAGCCACTTCAACCATTTCATTGTCAAACTCTGGCTCGAACTGGTAAGGTAAAATCGATGCCATCTTTTCTATATATTGACAAGTCTCCAAGGCTGTCAATCAGTTATGGCAATGGGCATATCGTTTCCAACAAGTGCTGTACACGGTAAACCAATCATAAAGGACTGTGCCATCTGACCAGTCAGAGCAGTGAGGGCTCACAGAAAGGAGGGGTTTAGAGAGACTGATTCTTCGAACTGCTTTGGACGAGTTGTTTACGAATCATGTAGAAATTAGGTAAAAATAAATCTATTTTTGGAGAAAGTGTTTTTTGACCTTGCATACATGTAAAGCTGTTTTAGGAGACTCATAAAACAATATTAGCAATCTTCAAAATGACATACCAGTAACACTTTAAAATATACTTTTTGGGCCACCGTATATGGTATAACCTACCAGCACATTGTCTATCTCTCTCCATCCAGACTTTGTAGCATGAATTCAACCCCAGTGTTTTCTCAGACATCTTGTCATTAACTGTCTGCCTGTAACTCCAGCATTTATACTTTACTATCCAGAGATGCAAGTCTGGCTGTCAGCATCCTTGATTTGTGTCTTATGTCTACAGCTGCACTGCTAATGGCCTTCCATTCAAAGAAACTCCCGGCTCGATACACAAGAAGCACTCTGAGTGGAGCTAAAATGGCTGCCATTGTCCCAGTGTTGTAACAGTGATAAGAGGCTAATTAGCGTTTGGACTCAACTCCAGCAGAGGTCATGAATTATATACCACGGCAAGCGGCACCGCAAAGCTACCTGGGCACCGTTAAATTAACCCCATAAGCTTCGCTCAGTAACAAAGGTTCTTTTAGTGTCAGCGCAGCGTTCTTTTTAATGTTTAACCCTGAGAGGAAATGGCAGTGGTTCTCCAGTCGTCAATAAAAAGGCTTGGGCGCAGTGCTGAGAGCTCTATTCTTGCGAGCATGGTAAATGACTGACCTTTTGAATGAGCGTTCTGGGGATATGGCTGAAGAATGGCGCTGCCAGGTTCCAGCTGAAGCTTTAGCCCCCGTATGACCTTGGGCAGTGGTAAACATTTGTGTCTGGATCTCTGTTTTGTGCTTTCTGGATGCTTTTAGGGTTTGTAATGAGGAAATGGTACTTTTAGCATTCGGAGATGATGAGGTGCGCAATGCACGGTGGAATAGTGTGTATTCTCATGTGTTATATGATGTAATATTTCTCAGGATTCTGCCGAGATACTCCCTATTGGGTTCTAATGAATGTATCTTCATAAACAGGCGTGTTAGCATTTTTATGCGGCTATGACTCTCATTATTCATAATGATTTTGGAGCAGGCCTGCAAGATCATGATCTATCAAATACAAAACAGGATCTTTGTGATTCATGAAGCTACGCATTCCGCCAAAATAACACAATAAATCTGTGGTAATGTGGTATTTTTGGCCGAGGCTGTGGTTACCATGGTAAATTTGCATAAGGGAAGGGTTAGGCATTGTTGTAATAAATTCTTATGCAGTATCTAAAGACTGCATAAAAGTGCGCCACAGAAAGCCAGTTATTTATGAAAACAGAACCTGTTTTGATTTTGATGGATTGATAATCTACACTGTCAAAAACAATTTGTTGAGTCAACTTAAAATAATTTGTAACCTGGCTGCCTTAAAATGTTAAATTCGGTCAACTCAAAAAAAGTTTATTCAACTTGAAATGTTAAATTATACTAAGTGACAACTTAGATGTTTGATTTGAATCAACTTAAAATTTGAAGGCAGCTGGGTTACTTACCCATCTATTAAGTTTAGCAAACACAAATATCTAAGTTGTTACTTAGTACAACTTAACATTTCAAGTTGACTAAACTTATTTTAGTTGACTGAACTTAAAATTTTAAGGCAGCAGGGTAAGAAATTATTTTAAGATGACTCAAAAAATTGTGTTTTTTATTTTTTACAGTGTAGATGGATAGACAAAACTGTAATTGAGGTTCCAATTGGAAGCTTGTTTAATTGGGTTGCCATGTTACCTTTTAATTAAGCCAGGATGCCCTGCTTAGTTAGTCTGGCAATGATCATTGATGAATGTTTAAGAGAGGTCGGGCGTCTTGCCGTTTGGATCCCATCTTCTGATAGTTGCTTTAGCTCTTTAAGACATAGGAAGGTGAAAAAAAGTTTAAGGATGTAAAGAGCTGTGAAATAGCCTGCCTCTCAAAACAAAACATGCTTAGCAGAGGCTGTTTAAGGGCAACTCTGAAGGTAAGTTATGTAAGCCTACAAATCGCAATGCTGTTAAGGCTCTAGGCTAATGTAAAACAGCCTCAGGACATGTCAAAGTAGCATTATTTGATCTTGAATAGTAAGTGATCCCAAGTATTATATATGTAAAGTACTAGTTTAAGTTTTTAGTGTTGACATTATTAGAAACGCTTGCGATTTTGTACCAGAGTTGTAGCAGGTGAGACTGTGAGATGACATTAAACGCTTCCTCTTGGTGGACGATAACGTTCAAATCATAATCTTAAGAGAGTGTGAGTTTTGGAGCTTAGGTGTCAATGTCAATGGGACGCGTTGAGTTCCTGGATTAAATCGTCTTATTTAGGTTGGCTTTCTTTTTACGGCTTACATTTGGAAACGTGTTGGTACGTGCTGCGGTTATGTAATCTCAGGTCCAGATGGCTTAACAAATCTAAATTGAACAGCAGAGAGCCACTGATGCCAAAGAGAATAAAGGAAACCGGAGTAGCGCTACATAGTCAGCGATACACACACAGTGTAGTTGTCACTTGCTAGTCAGCAACAGCATGATGTTTTTAGGCTATGCTATTTAGAGCAGGTAGGTGGGGAAGTCATTGGGTGTATGTACAGTACAGTTCAGACGAAAGGCAATTTATTTAATCCACTGGAGGTTGAGTAAACCTGCATACTGTATCATACTCAGACCTAACAGCTAAACACAGAAGTGGTTTTGTATTTGTTGTCTGTGTGGGAGCCTAACAAGGGCTATTTTATTTGCTGTGCAGAGAGGTTTATCTATATGGATTTTTTTTCTTTAGAAATGTACTGTAGGTATGTCTTACAATGTGTTTTTCATGCTCTTTAATGTGGCGTGAGAGATCGCTGTATTTGCTTCAGTTTAAGTGACATGTAAGTCAATCATCTTTCCAATTATAATGAGACATTTGTCATATGCAACAGTATAACTTATGTTAATGACTTCAACCTTTAGATTGTTTTATTGTTGTTTTTAATTAAATACATGTGAAGAATTTTTACAAAAAACTGTATAATTTAAAGAACTGATTAACATGAATACAGTGATCTGTCGTGCCACATTAAAGAGCTTGAAAAACATATTGTAAGACATAGTTTGTATTGCGCTATAAAACTGATTTTGAAAGCTGAGACTGTTTTATATTAAAAGTACCAAAAGCACAAAGTCTGTTGCTATTGGGCAGCTGGTGTACTGCAAATAAAGAATGCAATCGAAGACATGAAATATTATTTAAAAACATACTGTCCCTGTAAGTATGACATGATTTCTGTTAATAATTCCACATATATTTGTAGTATAAAAAAGGGTTAAGTAAGAGAGCTGGCGCCCCCCCAAAGGAATGGTGATTGGGTGTGTGAGCTGATGTTTAGATAAAAAAAAAAAAAAAAAAAAAAAAAAAAAGTGGTTCCTGTTTAATCTGTTAATAAATATCATATTCTTGATATTAAGATGTTTCCGTGAGTCCTTAAAATGGGCTGTTCTTCATCCCAGTAAGATGATGCGGTCGCTCGGAGGCAACAGTTCAAATAAATTCTGGAAAGCTTTAAGTTCTGCGATTTCAATTCTCAAAACATTTCAACTTTATTCTTGAAACATTTCGACTCATATAAATAAAAAATATAAATATTTCGACTTTATTATCATAGTATTTCGACTTTATTCTCATAATATTTTGACTTTATTCTTAAGATATTATGACTTTAATCTCGTAATCATATATATATATATATATATTTTTTTTTTTTTTTTTTTAACATGGCACTAAAATGCAGTCATACTTGCTTGTTGTATGATGAGGGTTGGCAATATCTCTCTCTCTCTCTCTCTCTCTCTCTCTCTCTCTCTCTATATATATATATATATATACACACATACATATATATTATGTTTTTAAAGAAGTCTCATATTCTCACCAAGACTGCATTTATTTGATCGTAAAAAAGTAGTATTGTAAAAAAATAAAAAATAAAGATAAAATAACTTTCTATTTTAACTTTCTTTTCTTATTATTATTCTATTTCTATTTTGTTTTCTATTTTAATATATTTTAAAATGTCATTTATTCCATTCATGGCGAATCTTTAAAAAAAAAAGAAAAAAAAAAACATCTTATTTATTTATTTTTTTAAACATCTTATTTATTACATCTTATTTTTTTAACATTTTTAAGAGCATTGCTTGTATTATAGTCCTTATCTTTTTTGATAATAAACCTCACCCAAACGTTTGAACAGTATTGTAAATTTAGAAATTAATTTAAAATGATAGTTAATTGTTATGCACTCATACAAATTAATTAAATAAACAAATACATAATGTCTAATTTACTTCATGTTTTAATAATCATCATAATGCTGTTTTCTTACTATTTATTTTTTAAATAAGCTTTGTTTTTTCTCTCACTGTCCTTTGAAGGAGAAACAGGTGATTGCAGGTGATTTTCTTCTGTTTCTTTTCCTTTTTTCTCTCGCAGATTACATTTATTAATTCCTTATTTTGTCTTTCTTCCTCAATCCTTAGACTCGCTCTCATTCCAAACGGCTTCATTTTCCCCTTTCCCTCAAGCCCACTTGGCCCTCTTCTTACCCTTGTTTCCTCTTTCATTTCCACTCTTCCTGCTTTCAAGCCTCCATTTTAATGAGATGCATTTCTACAGAGAGAGAGAGAGAGAGAGAGAGCTCAGGCCTTTCAGATCCAGCCCCAAACGTGTGCAGTGTTCCTTCAGTTCTCCGCTGACAGCTCAACATGAAACAAAACAGTCATCCCACCCCCAGAGACAGAAAATTTCCGACTTTGCTTTAACATTATTTGTTTTGTTTTCTGCATCGACATTCAGCTTTTGTACAAAACAGTCAAGGAACTCACAAAGGATAGGAGCACAGATCAAAGGGAAGTGACACGCGTATGGCACATACTCCGGAGCTCAGCTTCATGCTCGTACCCTCCCTACCCTCATTTGACATTTTTTATGCGTAAAATTAAGACTTGACAGTAGAGACTTTATTACAGTATATTTCACCTGCACCATGATTAGATTTCACCTGACAGTATGTCAAAACAAGAAACAATTTGCTCTTGGAAAAAAAAAAAAGAGAAAAGCTTGTAAAAGATTACTGAGAGACGATTCACAATGGGATAATTCATCAGTTTGGCATAAAGTCTTTCATTCATCCAATATCTGATGGTGCATTTAGGATTTTTTTTTTCTTTGCTCCCCCTGGCACATATTAGATTGTCAACCTGCAAGTATCATTTTTAATAGTCAGGCAGCAGTGGGCCAATTAGTCAACCCTTTCTTAACAGATGGATGTGGTTCTTTTTATTTATTAATTGCTTTTTGGTTTTATTTATTTATTCATTTATTATTCTGAAAGTAAAAGATAAAGGCACCCACCCACAAAGCACAAGCGGCTCTCAGCCTCGGTATCTTTGAAGTAAATATCAAAAGCATCAGTCGATTCGGGACTGATATCAGTTTGATTTCACTCTCTTGTTTCGGTCCCTCATCTTTTGTTCTCTTTTTTTATGTTTCTGTGGTCTTGATTACAGAAGAAGCCGAATCGCGCTGTCAGAAGAGCTCACCTGCGTCCAACTTACTCTATAATTCATGCCTTTTGTTGTGTGGGTGAATCACTGTTGAGTTGTTGACTTCTATACAATTAGAGTAGCAACACAAGGGCATTAAAATATATACAGTAACACGTTATAATCATCTTACGTTGTTGAATGACTGTAAATACAGTTATAACAGATTCTAATGTTTGCGTTTTATTTTCTAAACATTAAAAAAATCAATCAACAAATCAATGTAAATTATATAATACGTTGTTCTTTTTAAAAGGGTGTTATCATTTATGCAATAATTAGTTTTATAGTGTGTTATAGCTCCAAAAACAAATATGTTGCTGCTCTCTGATAGCGGCTCAAGACGAAGAATGCTCTTTCCGAATAATTACCATGTGAAAACATGTGCATGAGTGTTGAATTTACAATGAGATTAAGTGGAGGGAAGCATTAGCAGTGGCAGTGATGGATGTGAAGTGTGTTGGTGAAATGTATCCTGCCCTTGCACAACACAGCCAATCAGGAGACAGAGATCGACAGTGCTCAATGAAGCAGGTGCCGCATGAATTTAAGTTGCGAAGAGAATCAAAGCTGCATTCTGAGGTTCCACATCTGGTGACATTCACATTAGGCTGAATCACTATTCACATATTGTTTGTTCTACAGTATATACACTACCATCCAACAGTTTGGGGTTGTTTAAGATTTTTTTTTTTTTTATTTAGTTTATTCATGTCATGACCAAGCTGAATTTCCTTCAGAAATGCTGATTTGGTACATTAGAAACATTTTTTTTATATTTCAGTTGAAAACAGCTGTACTTTTTAATTTCTTTGTGAAAACTGATTTTTTTTTAATGGAAATCTTGTCTTTACTAAGATTTTTAATCAGTTTAATGGATTATTGCTAAATAAAACCATTTATTTCTTTCAGGTAAAAAAAGAAAAAAGACCCAAACTGTTGACTTTTGAAAAATAGCGTATATTAGATTAGGATTACCATTTATGATATATTGTAAATAGTAGTTGATTTATGGGTTTATCAATGTCTGGTACTGATATCTGTATGGAGGAGGCTGGACAGTGGCTAATATACACTACTAGTCAAAAGTTTTTGAACAGTAAGATATTTAATGTTTTTTAAATAAGACCAACCCTGTATTTATTTGATTCAAAGTACAGCAAAAATTCTGAAATATTTTTTACTATTTAAAATAGCTGTTTTCTATTTTAATATATTTTGAAATGTAATTTATTACTGTGATTTTAACGCTGAATTTCTATCTTAATTACTCCAGTCACATGATCCTTAAGAAATCATTTTAATATTCTGATTTGTTGCTTAAAAAAACATTTATTATTACTATTATGTTGAAAACAGCTGAGTAGCATTTTTTTCAGGTTTCTTTAATGAATAGAAGGTTCAGAAGGACAGCATTTGTCTGAAATAGAAATCTTTTGTAACATTATAAATGTCTTTATCATCTGGGCCGATAGCGCACAGTGCCCATTGCGTGCCGGGTGTCCCGTGTTCGAATCCTGACTCGAGGACCTTTCCCGATCCCACCCCCCTCTCTCTCCCACTTCACTTCCTGTCAATTCTGATCTGTCCTGTCACAATAAAGGCAAAATATGCCAAAAATAGATCTTAAAAAAAATAATAATAATAATAAATGTCTTTATAATCACTTTTGATCAATTTAAAGTATCCTTGCTAAATAAAGGTATTAATTTCTATAATTTGTTTCCCCCCAAAATTGTGCTTATACTAAATTGTTAGCTTTTTATTTCAGATCAATGTTAATCTTTGTATATTTCTAAAAAATTATTCCACTGTTTTAATATGGATACTGCTCTTACTACTAATAATAAATGTTTCTTGAAGAGCAATTCAGCATATTAGATTGATTTCTGAAGCATCATGTGACACTGAAGACTGGAGCAGTGATGCCGAAAATTAAGCTTTAATCACAGTAATAAACTACATTTTAAAATATATTCAAATAGAAAACAGTTATTTTAAATAACAAAAATTTTTCAAAATGTTACTGTTTTTGCTGTACTTTGAATCAAATGCAGGCTTGGTGAGCAGAAGAGACTTCTTTAAAAAAACATTAAAAATCTTACTGTTTAAAAACTTTTGACTGGTAGTGTAGTATCAGTATGAAAGGCAAATTTGAGAGAAATCTGTTCAAATTTGTTAAATGGAGCTCTTTTTGTTAGCTGAAAGTATGGTCAAAATAGCCAAGTATTTGATGAACAAAGATGGGCCGATGAATGTGAAGAATTTCACAAAGAAATGAAATTTCAATCCTATGGAAATCTGTGGAGCTTTCTGCAGAGTTCTGTGTGGGCCTGCAAATGAGATGAAACTGCTGAAATTAAATGAACGGTTAAACTAAATGAACACTTATTTAACACAATATGTACTGTTAATTCACAAAAGAAAATGTGAATTTTCCATGGTTGGCTTGTTAGTAGATTTAGGAACCGACACAAGGGAAATCTAACACTTCAGCTGGGCATAGTTATTATCTGATACCATAATCTCAAAATGGCCAAAAATCGTCTAATTAGTCAGTTGGTCTGTCACTAGAAAATGGTACGTAAAAGGTGCCAGCAGTATGCACTATTCCAAATGGATTTACAAAGTGCATCTGTGCACGATTTTTGTGACTGTTATTGTCCAAAACATTTACAACAGTTCTTTGAAGCAGTATTAAGATGCATTTTCATGATGATGTGCTCTAATATTGTCATACTTGCTTACTTCATACTTACAAATATGAAGGTTATCATTGGCAGTTTTTAGTTCTCATTTGAAGTATGCATATTGGGATTCTGCCTTAGCGATCGAGACTTGATCAAATAGTTTGGAATTTAATTTTTCAGACGAGAAAATTTATTTGGGTGCTATTGATCTCTGTCTTGGCACATTTTGCTCACTGCATGTGGCAAATACCCACAGTGCTACTTGTGAGGGAAAGGAACAGGATTAACTTGCTAATGTTGCTAATTAAAAAGAGGGATGAGTCGGCGGTGCAGTTGCAGTGTCGTGTCATGCGGGCTGTCTGTGTCTTCCTCTCTGTGCTAATTACCACGCAGCCTTCACTGGCTTCTCTAATGACTGTGGGTAGTTGAGACCCATGAGTTACTGCTGCTGCAGCTGGTCATTAGGGCCAAAAATTGGAGTAATTGAAAAGAATGTAGATTGTAAAACCAACTGTTGCGTTTTTCTGAATGATGGTCTTGCTGAGAATACAGTAGGGGGTGACGCATAGGCACTATGGGCCTTTTTAAAACTCCACATTTGGTAATTTCATAATAAGTGTCTCATCTTTGTTGCTAGAGTAGGAATATTTAGGAGAAACACTTGCTTGCATTTCCTACTAATATTGGATTTTTCAGCAGTTCAGTGCTACGATCTGTTTTGATGTGAGAAGTTCTGTAGCTGTCATTCATCCTCAAAAACAAGCCAGAACTCAAAGAGCTAATGGGAGGAGCTCTGTTGGATATTTTGCTGATGTATTTGGTTATTCTCTGGTTTATCCAAGCAGATGGTGTGAGATGGGATGTTTAATGGCCAGGCACTGGTCACAGTTCAGAAGCTGTCAGAGTAAGTGCTGTAATAATGAACCCACTGCACATGGACATCTGCACACACTCTACCTCAAAACCACAGCCAGAAACACATCTGAACAGAGAGCCATGATGTCTGTCTGTCTGTCTGTCTGTCCATCTGTCTACTTATCTAGCTATCTGTCATCTGTCTGTCTGTCTACCTGTGTATCTGTCATCTATCTGTCTGTCGTTGTGTCTGTCAATCAATTTGTCTGTCGTTCTATATATCATTCTGTTTGTCTAGCTACCTGTCTGCCTTTCAGTTGCTTTGTCTGTTCATCTGTCTGTCTACCTATGTCTGTCTGTTGTTCTCTCTGTCTGTCTACGTACCTATCTAGCTATCTGTCGTCTGTCTGTCATTCTCTGTCAGTTGATTTGTCAGTCGTTCTATATATCATTGTCTGTCTAGCTACCTGTCTGTCTTTCGATTGTTCTGTCTGTTCATCTGTCTGTCGACTGACAGAACGACAGACAGACGACAGATAGCTAGATAGGTAGACAGACAGATGAACAGATAAAACAATCAAAAGACAGACAGGTAGCTAGACAAACAGAATGATATATAGAATGAAAGACAGATATCTAGCTATCTGTCTTTTATGTCTGTCATTCTGTTTGTCTGTCTACCTATCTAGCTGTCTGTCGTTCTGTCTGTTGATCGATTTGTCTGTCATTCTGTATGTCATTGTTTTTGTCTAGCTACCTGTCTGTCTTTCGATTGTTCTGTCTGTCTGTCCGTCTGTCTTTCTACCTATCTAGTTATCTGGCATCTTTCTGTCTGTCTGTCGTTCGTTGTGTTGTTCTGTCGTTCCGTCTGTCTGTCCGTCTAGCTATCTGTCATCTGTCTGTCTGTCATTCTGTCTGTTGATCGATTTGTCTGTCATTGTATATATCATTCTGGGTTTGTCTAGCTACTTGTCTGTCTTTTGATTGTTCTGTCCTTGTCCATCTGTCTGTCTACTTATCTAGTTTCTGTCATCTTTCTGTCTGTCAATCGATTTGTCAGTTGTTATATATATCATTCTGTGTTTGTCTAGCTACCTGTCTTTCAATTGTTCTGTCTGTCCATCTGTCTGTGTACCTATCTACCTTTCTGTCCTCCGTCTGTTGTTCTGTCTGTCCATTCGTTTATCTGTCTACCTATCTGGCTATGTCGCCTGTCTGTCTTTCGATTATTTTTTTTTTTTCTGTTTTGTCTCTCCATGGTCTGTCAGCCAGTCTGTCTGTCAAACATTCTGTGTTCCAAATTTTTTCTGTTTGTCCATTGTTCTAATGTTCTTTCTGTCTGTCAGTTGATTTGTCTGTCATTCTAACTATCACTTTGTCTGCCTGTCTTTGTCTGTCTTTCTAGCTGTTCATCTATTTGTCGGTCTGTCGATCAGTTTGTCTGTAATTCTATATATCATTCTGTGTTTGTCTGTCTAGCTGCCTGTCTGCTTTTCGATCATCTGTCTATTGTTTGTCTGTCGTTCTATGTGTCTGTCTGTCTGCGAAACATTCTGTCTGTCAATTGATTTGTCTGTCATTCTGTCTATTGTTCTGTCTATCTGTCTGTTGCTTTGTCTGTCTAAAAGTCTTTCTATCAGTCGTGAGATGTAATTATAGATTGAAAGACAGACAGACAGACAGACAGAATGCCAGACAAAAACAAGAAGTTCTATCTATCGTTCTGTCTGTCTGCAGTTCTATGTCTTTTTGTTTGATCCATCGTTAGATAGCTAGATAGATGTTATATAGATAGTATATATATTCTTCTGTCGTTTTTTCTATCATTCTAGCTATCTGTTTCCTATTCTGTCTGTGACTCTACCTGCAGACACACATCACAGACTGTGTCTCTGATGTCACTTCCTGTCTCTGGGGAATGAGTGGCTGGGAAAAGCGTAGCTGTCTTCTGCATTGTGTGTTTGTCCAGGAGTGAAAGGTTCTCTGAACCCAGGCAGAGTGTGGAGAGAGATATAGAGCGTGCGTGTCTGCGATACTTGTTTATTGTCAGACAGTACATATTGTGTTTTTGTCAGACAGGTTTATTTTGCCAGAAAATGAGTATGCTCGCCTGCTCCTGCATGTGTTTTCTGCAGAAACATCTAGTATGTCTGCAAAACTATTTACATAGCTGTATTTGGCAAGCTTGTCATCATCTGACTCTTTTGTCATATTATGTCTTGTTATGCTGTACTGAACTTCCCATTTTTGTGTTCTGTTAGAAATTTAGATGGCTCGTGCATGTCTTTTATTGGGGACAAAGCTTTTGGCTGCTCTACCACGATGACAGACTTCAAATGAACTCTGAGTCATCATCTAAAAAAAATGGCTTATATTCTTTGCCTGCAATGACCAGGTGCCCTTTTTCAGTTCAATAAAAAACAACAGCTTTAATACAGAAAACTATCATTGCCCTTGAAAGAAATGATGTGGGCTGTTTAAGTTAATTGGTCCTTTTTTCATTTGGATGAATTTTCAAGAGAGAATCAAGAGGGGAAGGAAAAGCAGCTCTGCTGCCAGACCGAAAAAGCAGCAGGAAACGGTTGGAAATTAAGAGCAAAACTGCATATTATTCCTCCATCTGCGTCCTGTTAAATGCTTATCTGGCTGGCTCTTTATGGACTGCGTAGCGACGGCCAGACCTTGCACTCAGTCAGATGGGCTCCCAATTTTGGGATTGCGATTTTGCTGCCTGCGGCATCTGTTGTCAATTGTCAGGGATGTAGAAAAATGTGGCAGGAATGTTGATGGTCTACAAACTCATCCACTGGGTTTTTGACTCATCTCTCTCTCGCTCTCTCTCTAATATCCCTCCAATCACCCCTCGGTCCGTTCCCGGCACCGTCGCAGTGCGAGCCAGCTGCTATGGCAACTCTCAGGCTGTCAGTGGCTGAGTATCGCGTGATTAAGCTTCCGCTCCAGTGCTGTTGATGGTCTGTAACTGTTTGAACTAGTATCTGTGAGCCGAGCTAGTCAAAATGTCAAAACGCTAATATAGCGCAATAAATCAGAGTAAACATGAAAGACATGCTATAGCACAGCCGTGGCAGGTAACATATCACCAGAGGTGTACGCAGTCGAAATTGGTTGCCAAAATATCACTTTGGTCAAACGTTTTGCTTTTTTTTTTTTTTTTTTTTTTTTTTTTTTTCTTCTCCATCTCGGTGTAGATATTACTTCAGAGGGGCCCCGGGCACTCAGCCTACTGTTGAAATTGATCTACTCGAGTTATAATGATGAACATCCAAATGTTTTAGAAGAAAAATCCCCCTCGCTAACGCAAATATCTCAACTGTCAATTCACGCATGTTAACGTTTTTTTGCCGTTGCCTCTCCGCGGTTGCAAAAAATGGAGAGAAATGTCACGTCAACAGCGCGATGAAAACAAACTTGTCATTTCTGTCTTCAGCATTGCTAACCGCATTTTCTTCTCATTTTGTTCTCCCTCATGTTCTGCCTGCCCGGGCCTGACGGATCTACCTCACTCTGTTGAACATCATCTCAAAGGTAAGTCACACCTATATTGCTTCTGCCCGTGTCCGATCTGATTTGATGTGATCCGATTGCCGCGTGTGTTCGATGGTTCCCCGCCGCCTGCTGTGGTTTGGGGCATGTGCTACTAAAACTCATCTGTGTTTTCATAAGAGGCCCCTTGCGGTAGCGAAAACACGTGTCATCTGCGACGGATTAGAACAACAAGGCGGCGTTTCCTGTGCCAGCGCATTTTAGCTTGTGGTGATGCTTGGCTATTTGCTTAATTTATTATTTATTTTTCTAGTCTGTTTGTTTACCACTTAGTAGCTGGCACGGCTCGACGTAACTCTTGCGATTTGTCAGTCATTCGCTAATCACGTCGGCCTGTTTTTTTTTCCTTTGGTTTATTAAAATCGATATAGAACTTTTGCCAAGTTCAAACTGAGCAAATACAGCCTCTTGGCAGCCCAAATTTGTACTTATTCCCTCCGAGCAATTCCGCCTCATTGGCATTGGCTAATTAAATTAGCCTGTTACGCCCCGCTCTCATTGTTCACGACTGTTGTGCGTGCCGATGACTAAAAACAATCATTTGTCTCATGACCAGCGCTTTAATTTCATTGTTTGTGTTCATTTGACTTTGACTGCTCGATACGGCAATGTAGTGTGGAGCCCGGGGGGTCCGCTGTTGACGGTGAATAATTAGATATCTTTGTGTCTCGGGGCAGAGCATCTAATGAATATCTGCGAGGTTCTTCAGGCCCCTGTGTCTCTGAATAAGATACAATAGCGCTGCAGATTGTCACAGTGTGGTATTGTTATAGACATGATAAGTGAATCCATGATACTGAGAAATTTGCCCCCTTTAGATTCATTAATGCAGCTTTGTTTGATTTAAATTTGCACTGCTGAGGAGAGTGATGACTTCTTCAGAGCATAATAACGCTGAGAAACTATGTTTGATTTTATATGACTGTCTTTGTAGTTAATTAGCAACAAAAACTTGAGCTCTCATTATTATTACAGATATCAAGTATTCATAATCCCACAATGAATTTATTCAACGCAGCATTAGCACATTTTATATGTATGTGTGTGTTTGTATGTATGCATAAACAACTGTTCTAAAAGTATGTTGTTGGTGAGATATTTAATGAAAGATGTCTCTAATGGCCAACAAGGTTACATTTATTTTGTTAAAAATACAGTAAAACAGTTTATTATTTTAATATTTTTTAAAGTGCAATTAATTCCTGTAATGACGAAGCTGAATTTTCAGAAGCCTTTACTCTAGTCTTCAGATCATGAAATTAAAAGAACAGTATTTTTTTCTCTTGCTAAATAAAATATGTTGCTGAATGTCGTTTATAGGGTACAAGAGACTAAAGGCGGACCGGGGTAAAAGGCGCCTTTAATATTACTTGCTTCTAAACCACTAGATGACACAAAAACGTGGTGTAGCACTTTCTAAAACATTTGCTTTTCAAGATGCACATGCAAATTTGTCTGATCGTTGACACGATCGCCGGCAGAAGCGCAAAGTTGATTTTGTGATTACTGATCTAATGTTTGATGTTTGATATATTTTGAGACAAATGTAGTCTTAATGATTTTGTTTAAGATAATTAAAACAACAGTTCTTAAATAGCAAAAGAATATATAAAAGTAGGGTAAAAAGTAGCCCCCTGCTGTTGGGGCTGAAAGGCACTATAATTAACATGATAATTAATAAAATGCTGACTTTTCCATGACATGGTTAGATTCAGATGGTAAATATCTTATATTATGTTGGGTGCCCATTTTAGAGATAATCACCATATTTAGAATGAAAACATATTTAAAAACATGATATTAATAGTGTCATATAATAAAATATCATTTATTGTTACTGCTGTACATCTATGTTAAATTATTATGGGATCTCATTCTGTGCATTCAGAATCTTTACTTTTTAAAATGATTTATTTCTGTATTTAAAAAAAATGTAATCTTAACATATTTGAATGACAATATATTTATTGAACAAAAATGAATTATTTTATTTTTCAAAATAAGCAGAAAATAGTATAAACTTTGCTAAAGTGATGTTTTGAACAAGTATTAACTTAAACATTATTTAAAAAACATTATTTTAGCTAAAGTATTTATATAAATACTGTATGCCTTTTGCCCCATGCTGGTGAACCTTTTACTCCGTATGTGGGGTAAAAGGCTCCCCTTGCCACCTCATACATTTATAAGATTTTAAATCAAAATAAACAACTCGTATAATTTATTGTCATTTTAAAATCTGTTGGTCTGTAAATGCTCAATACAAACATATATATATTTTTTCTGCAGTTATACATTTTAGGCATAGTGAATGGCACTTTTTTTTTTATTAAGGTATGCCTTTAGCCCTGTTGTACCCTATGTGTACCTTTTGTGGTTCAATTCACATCCAGCTATTGACAATGAAAAGCATTTTTTGTATATATTCTCAGGAATATTCTTGCCTTGTATATCTATCCTTTCAAAAGAGTGTTGTGTTCTCTAGTCATATGTATGAATGTGTCACAAGAATAACGTGCAGTATGGAGCCCTTCTTCTAAAGTCTTTTTTTCTGTAGGGTAAGAAACAGTGGCCGATGTAAGAACGCTGATGTGAGGAACAGGGTTGGCAGGCTTACTGTCTTGTTTGCTGAGGCTGACTTTAGATCTGTTTGGCTGCTTGTGATGCCAGAGCCAAAACCAACAGATGGGATGAGCAAAGAAAGTGGCGCTTTAGAGTTTTTCCTATGTGCGGCACTGGGCCAGAGCACACTGACTGTTT
The DNA here is from genome assembly GCF_022985175.1 of Labeo rohita. Lineage (NCBI taxonomy): Eukaryota > Metazoa > Chordata > Actinopteri > Cypriniformes > Cyprinidae > Labeo > Labeo rohita. Next base: position 24,076,139 of record NC_066881.1, read on the forward strand.
GGCAGCCAGTCCCTGGGAAAAAAAACACAACGTCTCCAATGGACTGTCATGGCCTGGTGGTTTACCGCATTGAGAACTTTGTCTTTGGTGTCACAGGCGTGACTGCCAAAAAGCCACATGTTAAGTAGAGTGAACTAGGCTCAAGATAATGTGCTTTTTGGTTTGTTTTTTAACTAACACATCCACTATAGCAATATATATCAGTAAATATGGCATCAATAAGCATTTTTGGTGTATTCTTTCATCTGTGCCAGTGGGTGTCAATATATAGTCCAACACCACCCTTGGATCACCCAGTAAAACAAGTCAACAGTGTACTCATTTGGCTTTTAAAGTCAATAATCAACCATTAGAACATAATCAGAGATAACTTGACAGCCGATATTTCAGATGTTCAGCCACGCCAAGGTCATGGGTGCATTCCCAGGGAATACGCTTCCTAAAAAATAGCTTCTAAGTCACTTTTGATAGAAGCTTATGCCAAATGTATGAATGTAAATGTATCCAGTTTAGCTCTCAATGATACAGCAGAGCTTTTGTGATTCCCTTATCACACCTGCAATGCATTAAAAGCCGGCACCCAGCCTCCACTGAGCAAAATCCATTAGAGTTTTAATCAGGAAATATGATTGCCATATTCTTCATCTTGGCGCACCAGGCCTCAGCGCTTGGATCCGGCGCCACTTTACGACAACTAGCTGAGGGGGAATAGAACCAGGAAAAACAAAAGAATAGGGAGGGAAGTGTTTAATGATCTTAAATCACTCTGAGCCTCTGAGAGGAGAGAAATATATCATGCGTTTTGCTGCTCGTGACTGTGGGGAATATTAGAGTCAAGGGAAGAGAAAGAGGTGTGATGGATCCAGTCAAGCTGCTAAATCAGTCATGCCATGTTTATCTGCCGCACAGATAGGTGTTCGACTGCTCCGGCCTTGTGCTTCTCTGCAGGGTGTAAATCTTCGGGAGAGAGAACGACTTTCCAAAAAGAGCCTAGAGCTGCTCTGCGCCATCTCGACGGCCTTGTTTTCAACTCTGTCTTTCCTGTCTCTCCTCTCCTAACCTCCCAGTCCTCCCTTCCATCGCCATTTGTTGTCATATCATGCCAAAATAATCAAACGCAAATATCCCTGCAGGCTCCTGGGATGCAGGCTTGTCACTAATTAGGGATGTTTTGTGGGAAGTTTGGAATCCCAGGGATATTTTTTTTTTTCCCTGGTGGGGCTTGTCTTTTGATCTGGTTCCCAGTGTTATTCTTATGCAAGCCACATGCTATAGGTGATGGCTTTAATCTTTCCTTTCCACCCTTTCTCTGATGAAACAAGCAGAGCTTTGTTTTGTTTTGTTATGTTTTTATAATGATTTTACTATCCGTCATCCCTCAGGACAACTTCACATAGATTATTCAAACGTGACCATGTGCCACTCAGCTTTTTGAAGCAGTGGTTTCTTGGGCTTTTTGATTAAGTTCAGCCACAATGTTGTAATTGATTTATTACTTTCATTTAAATAATGCTATTATTTAAATGAAAATTGTATAATTAATTTAATCACAAAGTTGTTTAACATTTTTCCCACCATCTTATTTCAACATCATTTTAAACATAAGTTTTCTTTCCTTCTCATTCATAGCCACCTTGCATCATGCATTTGTAACTATATGTCACTTACAGTTGAAGTCAAAAGTTTACATACACCTTCTGCAAGATGTTATTTAATAAGAGGGATCATGCAAAATGTTAGTTTTTATTTGGTACTGACCTGAATAAGATATTTCCCATTAAGACATTTACATATAGTCTACAAGAGAAAATAGTAGTTGAATTTATAAAAATGACCTTGTTCAAAAGTATATGTACACTTGATTCTTAATACTGTGTTCTTACCAGAATGTGTTTCTTTCTTTGTTTTTTTTTGTTTAGTGATAGTTGTTCATGAGTCCCTTGTTTATCCTGAATAGTTAAACTGCGCGCTGTTCTTCAGAAAAATCCTTCAGGTCCCACAAATTCTTTGGTTTTTCAGCATTTTTGTGTATTTGAACCCTTTTCAGGAATGACTGTATGATTTTGAGATCCATCTTTTCACACTGAGGACAATTGAGAAACTTGTATGCTGCTATTACAGAAGGTTCAAACGCTCACTGATGCTCCAGAAGGAAACACAATGCATTAAGAGCTGGAGGGGAACTTTTTGAATTTGAAGATCAGGGTAAATTTAAATTATTTTGTCTTCTGGGAAACATGTAAGTATCTTTTGTAGCTTCTAACAGGCAGTACTAAGTGAAAAAAAAAAAGATGTTTAGGCAAAATAAGAAAAATGTGCACATCTTCATTCTGTTCAAAAGTTTTCACCCCCTAGCTCTTAATCTTTTTCTTTGTCTAGTTTCTTTTGTTTAACAAAAAAAAATTCAGTCGAAGTCTTTCTACTTCAGAATTTCACATTTAATTCAGTGTTACTTGCTTTTCTATGTAATTATTTGTGAAAGTTGCTTGCAATTTTTGAGTGAAATTAGTTTTTACAATCTGCTGACTGTTTAATTATCTTGTGTTTTTCTTGTTTGTGCTTTAAAAAAAAGAAATGCTCATTTAATCATAGCATTTATTCAGCATTACTTTCAGTGAACAAAAATCACATCTTATTTCACTTATGTGCAATTGTTTTCTCTTTCAATAATTTCCACGCTTATGTTTAATTACATTACGAAGGTGGTTCATTTCACAAATGTTGTGTATTTTTTTTCCCTCCCTCTGACTTAAGAAGTATCCATTCCTGATACTATGAATCACATTCAGTCTGATTATAGTTTTGCTTTATGCATCTGTAATAGGTTTTCATTTCTCTTTCATTCCGCTTTAGATGTGGAGCTTGTTAAAGAAGCTGGAAAATAGACTTATTCTTCATTTTATTAATCAGACGGAAGCAAATAGCTTGCAAGCACCTCAATGCGTGTGCGCTCCTGTTGAGAATCCCTTTATAAATGTAAATTTGTCCTTGTGAAAGCACCCGCTTACTGTGAGCCCCATGCCTTTATTCATTCTCCTCTGCTCATAAGCTTTCCACTGATTGGGACTTATTTATTTATTTGTTTAATTTATTTCATTTGAGTTTGCCTTTTTATCATTTCCGCAAAAGCCGTTCGCTGTATGCATTAGTTGCGGTTGTTTTTGAAACAGCTCACAGCAGCATGGATTACAACGCTAGATCCAAAGCACCTTTTGTCAAATCCATTTTCATAACAAACAAATGAGAGACAAGCTTGATTTTCATTTGGGATTAGGTGTTTTTCGCTTTAATATTTATGACAGCATGTAATCGGTATGCAGATTAAGGTAATTTTAATTGTCATAATAATTGCTATGGTGATTTTTATTAATAATAACAGTATAAAACTCTCAATTTGTTTACATTATTTTGAAAGCACCATGCACAGGTGTGTATTTCTGCCCTAAGCTAAAACATCTATTATAATAGATTTTAATATTATTGCTAATCTCTCTATTGGTTTATATTTGTCATAAAAAAACAAAGTTCAAAATAACATTCTCAAGAGTAGAACGTCCTGAGAACATAGACCCGAACAGAACGATCCTCTTCACCGATCCAGCGCCAGACAGAACTTGGTCTGGAGTGGCTTTAGTATCGAGTATCCAAAAGACATTCTCTGAAGTGATGTTCAGAACTAGACGAAGATACAGTCAAAAGCTGTAAAGCTGAGAGCACAATTTCAGATGACCCAGAACACCGTGTTCTTCCATTGTCTCTGCCATGAGGCCTTTTCCTTGGGCTGTGAAGCAAACTAATATGATAACACACAATGTAGCCTGTTTTCTTACTTTCTCGTCCCCGGTTTCTTTATACCAGGGATATCAAAAACACAGTCTGCAGGTTGAATACAACCCGTAGAAGAGTTCAATCCAGGCCAATCCAATTTTGAGCAGGTACAAAGAAAAATATGAGTGGTTAAAATGAATTAATAATCATTTGATAAGTTTGACTGAGAAGAGGTATATTTGTAAGCCTAGTTTTCTGTTAATATTCATTTTCAGTGTACCATATTTTATTCACCATAGCAATGGATAGAACAAAAAAGTAGTAAATATGTGAATTAAAGAGATAGTTCACCCAAAAATGAAAAACACCCTCAAGCCATCCTAGATGTATATGACTTTCTTATTTCAGATGAATGCAATCTGAATTATATAGACTGCCCTCCAAAAGTTTAGAAACACCCCTGGCAAAGTGTGGTTTTGGACGATATCAGCATAAATCCTTATCATTTTTTGGTGCAAATACAAAGTAGCTTGACATTATCATTGAAGACCAACAATAATCATTTTCATTTTGATTACATAATAGTAGCAATATATACATGTCAAAGTCAGACATGCCCCTTTGCCAGCTGTGATGCCTGGTTACTGGTTTAAACTTGACCCAGGTTTTTTAAAGATTTTTGGGTCAGCACACCTTAATAGCTTCAACAATTGATTGGCAATTAAGTTTAGAATACAATGAATTTAGGCCCAGGTTATGCAGAGCTGTAATAGCTGCTAATGGTGGATATTTTGATTAATCGAAAATGTAAGTTTTTTCTATGTATAAACTGTTTATGTAATAAAATATGTATTAGTAGTTTGTGTTGTCCCTTATCAGTGCAAAATTATCCCAAATAAAAAAAAAAAGGATTCATGCCACTATTGTCCAAAACTCCAGTTTTCTAGGGTGTTTCCAAACTTTTGGAAGAAAAAAAAATATTTTGGCAATTCCAAGCTTTATAATGGCAGTGAATAGCTGTTGAGATTTTAAAGTCCAATAAAGTGCATCCATCCATTATAAAAAGTACTGCACAAGTATTTTTTTTATCCTGTATTTTTTTTTATTTATTTATTTATTTTTTTAGCGTGAGCTAAAACATGCACAAACTGTAAAAGTATGAATATTGTATCAGCGAGAGAAAACACGTTTAACTTCAGCACTGAACAATAGCACACATTCATAAATCTATAAAGATCTGCAATTTGTCCGCCGCATTTTGCTAGATTTCTCACTTGGTCACTCATCCCTATAGTTAGTGGTGACTGGGTGTAGCTTTGTTTTTCTTGATGTTTCTTAAGGCTCTTGACAGATTTAATGTGGTGGTTTTCACGATAACCATCAGCTGTGCACGTGCCATCAACTCAGATAAAAGTAACTGAGACCTCCCCGTTACTTGCTTACTCTGTAAAGCTTTTGGATGCAAACAAACAACCTTGCCACTTTCTTCGTGTTATGTCTCGCAGTTGCATCACTCCAAACGTGTTTAGACTAGAAATATCTCCTGCAGCGCAAGAGCTTCAATCCTGATCCCAGTCCTCCAGTTAACACGCACAAACACAATAGGTGGATTTCATATTGCCTCAGCAGAGAAGCTGTTTACAGGCCTGACCTTGAATTAAACCGTGTCTGAAAGATTAAAATGAATAAAAGGAGTTTTTATAGCCATTCATTTAATTAATTCTTTTATTCATTAGTTTATTTATTCTCTCTTATTTTGTTAAGCTCGTCAAAACACATTATTAGTAATAAGGGCTATAGCTGTTCTCCTTTTATTAGTGTTGAATTTATTTAGTGGCAGTTTACAGAGGGGAAGACTGCCAGGATGGGGCTTTGCCCTTCAGTGTGTTGTTAATCTGTGTAAAGTGCCTATAAGTGGTTCAGAGTTCAGACGGACTGCACCATATTGCTTTTTTTGGTTTCTTTTTTGATAATTTGGTGACAACAGTTGTGCTTCCCTACTGAAAAAAAACAACATTTATTTCATTCCAAGTATACTGTAGGTACTATAAGTACTAAACTGATATACTTAAAGTCTGCTAAATTGGAACAACTATTTTTGTTGATGCACTTTAATTGTGTGGACGTAGTGCTGAAGTCCAACTAAAGATGTAGTCGCATGCGAAAGTTTGGGAACCGCTTGCGGAGTCTGTGAAAATGTGAGTAATTTTAACAAAATAAGAGAGATCATACAAAATGCATGATATTTTTTTATTTAGTACTGTTCTGAGTAAGATATTTCACATAAAGGATGTTTACATATAGTCCACAAGACAAAAAATGCTGAAATTATTAAAATAACCCCTTTCAAAAGTTTCTTATTACTGTGTGTGGTTACCTGGATGATCTACCACTGTTTTTTTGTTTAGTGATAGTTTTATATGAGTCCCTTGTTTGTTCTGAACAATTAAACTGATCACTGTTCTTCAGAAAAATCCTCCAGGTCCTGCAGATTCTTCCATTTTCCGGCGTCTTTTGCATATTTGAACCCTTTCTAGCGAAGACTATGATTTTGAGATCCATCTTTTCACATTGAGGACGATTGAGGGACTCAAACCCAACTTTTAAAAACGGTTCAAACATTCACTGATGCTCCAGAAAGAAACATCACGCATTAAGAGCTGGGGTGTGAAAACTTTTGAACAGGATAAAGATGTCCACAAGAACAGTGCTCAATTTAACTGTTTAGAACAAACAAGGGACTCATGGACAACCATCACAAAACAAAAAAACAGTGGTAGATCATCCAGGTAACCACACACAGTATTAAGAACCAAGGGTTCCCAAACTTTTGAAGGGGGTTATTTTAATAATTTCAGCTATTTTTTTGTCTTGTGGGCTACATGTAAACAACATCTATGTAAAATATCTTACTCAGGACAGTACTAAATAAAAAATAACATGCTTTTTTTATGATCTCTCTTATTTTGTTAAAATTATTCACATTTTCACAGATTCTGAACTCGAGCAAAATCTCGAGCAATAAATCAGGAAATATGTTAATAGATTTGAACTATACTTAGTATGAAATAAATGTATTTAAAATATATTGTTACATTTCTTTCTTCAGTCGTAAAAAAATTGTTTTTTGAGGAAAACATTTCAGCATTTTTCTCCATATAATGGACTGCTATGGTGCCCCGATTTTGAACTTCCAGCAGGCATTTTAAATGCAGCTTCAAACAATCCCAAATGTGGTTGTAAACGATCCCAGCCGAGGGATCTTCAAACAGCATTTTGGAAGTTCAAAATCGGGGCACCATACCAGTCCATTATATGGGGGAAAATGCTGAAATATTTTCCTCAAAAAACATAATTTCTTTACGACTGAAGAAAGAAAGACATGAACATCTTGGATGACAAGGGGGTGAGTAAATTATTTGTAAATTGTTGTTCTGGAAGTGGACTTCTCCTTTAAAAATGAAAAATATACACTTAGCTTATTTGGATTTTTTGTGGCTTATATATTATTTTAAAGCTATGGTGGATATTTTGTTGTTTTTAAGACATTACAAAAAATAACCTGTTTTTCATTCTAATTTATAAAATTGACACCTTTATGCGAAACTGATACACATCCAATATAATGTTTGCTGTTAGCTTTTTCAGTTATTTGGGTGAAAGACATACATAGGTGTTAAAATACAGTTGTTAAGCTGTTAAAATATTAGGTGTTCAAACTGTTTATGTGTATATTTAATACAGCAGTTCAGTTCACGTAAAGAGAAAATTCACCTGAAAATAGCAATTTTACACTCATGTCATTCCGAACCTGTATGACTTTCTTTTGTAGAACATAAGATATTTAGAAGAATTTCTCAAATCCTTTTGCCCTTACAAAGTCTTCAAAATATCTTCTTTTGTATTCCACAGAAGAAAACATGCTCAGTCCGAAAAAAGAAAACCCCTTTACTCTGTTTCAGAATTTGTCTTCCGTCATTGCTTATTTTACTGTAAACCCTAAACTGATGAGGTTATGCAAATCATGTGAATGTTGTATTGCATTTTTAATTAGGTAAAGAAGCTGAGCAAAAGTTGAAACTGTCTGCTTTTAAACTTGTTTTTGACTTTTCAGGTTTCCTTTTCTAGTTTCCTCTACCATTTAATGTCAGTAGCTCATTACGCAATCTAAAATGTATTTGTATCCTCAGCAGTCTTTCTACTATTCATACCCCTGGTCTATTTAGCCTACAACTCCTGCGCTGATGGTTTTTGAAGCTGACAGTTGGTCTTTGATGGCAGGGTGGTGGGTAGTTGGCCCCAGGGCTCGGGCCTCTTCGCTGCTCCCTCGGCAGTGTTGTCTGCGTGGGCCCGGCCCCGCCGCTCCGCAGCATCTCGGGCCTGCGTGGAGCAGAGACATTCAGCGCTAACCTGATGTGACAGCCTCCTTCTGCTGTTGGTAAATCCAGCACGGAGCTCGGTGAACTCTGCTCAGCAGTCCTGCTCATTCTTCGTCTCGTTGTGTCAGACGCATGGTGCGCCATTTCACAAGCCTCTTTTTTTCTCCCCCCTTTGTCTCCCCTCGCTGCCTCTTGTTCTGTAATTATAGTCATGCTTATGATACTCAGAATTATTGATGATGGCTCTCCTAAGAGCCTCACGTCGGAGAGATGATCTGACGCAACGCACAAAGGCAAACAAGGTGCATAAACTGCAGTATGCCACTCCAAACTGCATGTATTGACAGAGTAAACACTCCATTAGGCTGTCTACTTCAAACCACAACAGTTCATTTGCACATGATGATAGAATATTTATTTTATTAGCGGTAGCAAATGTGACCACTGCTAATATCGGAAAAATATACAGTGCAAAGGTCTACAATGAACTCATTTAAATCTGGAAATAAGCAGAAAGTTTTAGAATTGTACTACTACTGCTACAACTACTACTAAGAAGAATAATTCATTTATTTATAGGTGCCTTTGAGGGCACTCAAGGACACCCTGCAACATAGACAGCAAAATCAATAAAATACAAAGCAATGCAATACACACAATTATTAAAAAACATAATCAGTAAAATCATACTGAAACCAAATGGGCGAAAATATACTTCAAAAGCTCTAGACAAGTAAGGTTTAGAGTTTTAAATAAGAGATGTGTTTGAATTTTTTAATTCAACTTCTAATTATTTTTTTAAGATCATAGTCAATAAAAAAGTGTAATAATAATAATAATAAAAGAATTAAATTAAATAATAAATTACATTAAAAATTCACTTATTTATTGTTCAACGTCTTATTCTGTTATTGTCAATAATGCAGTGAATAATAAAATAATTAAATTTAAGGAAAAAGATTGCCACTAAATATTTCAAGAGTGAGTGTGACCACTGCTAATATCATAGATATTATAGATACCCACAATTAATTAATGTAAACTTTTTTTTTTTTTTTTTTTTTTAAATGATGGTTTATTTGAATTTTTAATTCAGCTTCTCATTCAATTTGTTCTGCTCAGAAGATATTAGTCAATGAAAAATCATATAACTACATTTGAAAGAAATAATAAAACTAATTACATTTTTTAAAATTCAACTGCTCACTCAGTTATGCTTAGTAGATATTAGTCAATGAAAAATAAAATTAAATTTGAAAAAAAAAAAAAAAGGTTAATTTTTTTAAATTACATTTTTTCACTCGATTATGTTTAGAAGATATTAGTCAATGAAAAATAAAATAATTAAATTAGTTTTTTTTCAACTTCTCACTCGGTTGTCCTCAGAAGATATTAGTCAATGAAAAATAAAATAATTATATTTGAAGAAAAGAAAAACTAAATCTTTTTTGAATGCAACTTCTCACTCAGTTATGCTCAGAAGATATTAGTCAATGAAAAATAAAATAATTCAATTTGAAAAGGAATAAAAGCCCTAATTATTATTATTGAGTTGGTTACGCTCAAAAGATATTAATCAATGAAAAATAAAATAATAATAATAATAATAAAAATAATAATAATTTTCTATGTTCAACTTCTCTCTCAGTTGGTTTGGCTGATATGTTAAAATGCAGTGAATAATATATATATATATATATATATACATATATATATATATATATATAGAAAAAAAATATTCTACATACAAACAATAGATTTTTGCGCTCTATACCAAATGTGTAACTATTCTTTTGTTTTTATTTTTTTTGAGTCTCACTCTTTGCCATTAGGCTTTGATTGACAAGAGGATTTGCTGATCCAGTTGCGTGGCACATATAAACAGAGACCGCCGCTAAACATTTCAACATTTCATTACAAACAGAGGAGGGCCTCTCAGCCCCTGAGGAAACGGCTGCCTGCTATGTCAATCATACTACTAAAGACATTTCGGTGCCAATCCGAAGACCCCGTAGGCCCGTTGCTCTGTTTTTCACTATTTCACTCTTCCTTTCCTTTACCCCTCCCCCCCCTCCGTTTTCTCATCTCAGTCTTCTTTCTTCGCACGTTCCAGAACACTCTGCCATGTGTACATATTTTCACTATCTTCAGTTTATTACCTTTGGAAAGGACGAGAGCGTGTTTAGCTAATCATGTCAGTAAGTGAGAGACAGAGAGAAGGGAGATAAAATTACCAGCTGCTGGCCTCAATTTACGAATTATCAAAATAATTTACTGTTTTCATTCATCTTCATTTGAGTAATGCAACACGAAAGTAGGTTTTCAGGTGCAAGTATAAAACCTCCCACACAAAATAACTGCGCTTATGGCTTTTAGCTTTCATATCATGTGCAATCCCACCAGTCTGATTTTTTTATTCTAGAACGACTAGGCAGAGAAATCTAATCTGAAACTAAAAAAATTCTCATCCTTGTTTTCTCAGTAATGGTCTTACTTAATAGATTAGTTTTAATGGATAAATAAAAAACTTTAGAGTTATAAACAGCCATGCTGCAAAAATGTTATTTTTACCTCATGCGAAGTCTGATGTCAGTGTCTCCTCATTCTTTAGGTCTGGGTTTACCTTTCCATATTCTTTTTGGCATTCTGTGCTTGTACGTGAACGCATGAAGAGAATTATATTAGACACGGGCCGGATAGCTTTTAGAGAACCGTCTCTGTAAACACACGGGCGACTGGAGGTCTCAGCCTGGCTGGGCTAAAACCTGCCTTCTAAAGCGCCATCCCATTTCCTCTATTTCTGTGTTTGGAGAAGGCATTATACCCGTTCCCATCCCAAGCACAAAACGGTAAAATAAGTGCTTCCCTATGTTTCCGATAGATTACATTAGAGAGGAGGGAGTCCAAATTAGGTTTCTGCTTCTGTACACAATGCTATTTTCAAACAGGAGCCTGACCTTCTGTGTAGCCATTTAAACTTTTTAGGTAAATTTCAATTCAAACAAATATGTTTAAGTAAACTCTTAAAGAAAACTGAGAGGCAAGAGCATGCCTGCTAGTTTGAAAAAGCTCTGCTTTGCTACCCTGTGTCCTCAATTCATGCTCAAAATCAGATTTATTTAACCAAGTATGCGTTTTTATATAACTGTAAAATAGTAAAATTGTGAAATATTATTACAGTTTAAAGTGGCTGTTTTCTATTTTAATATATTTAAAAAGGTAATTTGTGTATGAGGAAAATCTGAATTTTTAGTCATCATTCCAGTCTGCAGTGTGACAATCATTCAGAAATCATTGTTATATGCTGATCTAAATATTTTTGCTATGACACCCACACACTCACACACAATTTATTAATTAGGACCATATTTTTTCTCAAATTCAGTTTTATTTTTCCCCAAATTCAGTTTTTTATTTTTTCTGGATTTCCGTTTTAATCTGTCTAGGCTCTGTTTTAATGGTTAAATTGGAAAATATTAATCAAAAAGCATGTCTAATTAATTTAAATTATGAAACAGTTTTACAGCAATTTATTCTTATTTAAGTTTTACAAAAAAATGAATTTTTAAGGCCTTATAAAATGTTTTTCCCCCTAAAATTCAGTTTTATTTGTACCTAATTCTGTGTTTTCATGAATTTCCATTTGAATGGTTTAATCACATTGTAATTATTTAAAGCATCTCTTTTTTTATTAAAAAAACAACAACAACAACAACAACAACAACAACAAAAAAAAAAAAATATATATATATATATTTATTTATTTATTTATTTATTTATTTTGTGTATCATAATTTGTGGTAAATAATTTTTCTGGTAAATGTTACTTAAAAAAAATTGTTTTAATAATAATTTTATTAGTAGTAGTAGTACTATCATTAAATGAAGTATTTCTGTCACGGTTTCTTCAAGTTAAACCAAACTTTGTATATGAAGGTTTTTCTCAACAGAAATGATCAAATGCTCATAAAGAGGTTCTCAGAGCAGTTCTAGAGATGTTCATGGACTATTGAGGCAACAGAGGCTGAAAACACTGCAAGCATCACATGTTTGTGTGTAGGAAACGAAAACTTGCATCTGCACCATTCAGTTTGTGGCTTAATATTCTCAGACACTCGTTTTGATTTAAGCATACTGACCTAGTTTTGATTATTTCATCCAAAATTTCGCAAATTCTGTGATTCTGTGACTGGATTGCGCAAAACAGGGCTTTAATTAATGCATTTTTATCAGCATTTGTCTCTCTTTGTTTGCTATCTTAGATTCTTTATTTTCAATGAGCTTGTCGTTCTAGGTTTGCCTTCTATGTGAAGCAAATGATGCTCTTGTACAATTTATCTAAATAGGGGATGCTGGATGGCTGCATTAATAACTCACCTGGCTTTTAGAACAGCCTTCATGTCAAGAGCGCATCTTTGATGCCTCCATAGGCAGCTTGCTTATATTTGAGCAGAGCAGTTCACTTTTAACAAAGTTGAGTGTCATGCGAGTATGAAAGAAGGTCACCTTCAAACCGGTTTAGCTGTCCTATCCTGCTATTCACATCGCCATTCCTGCAAGTCGAGAGAGCGTCCCATTCGAAGCAGATGAGGCAGGCCTGGGCCTATTTTTCGAAGGGTACTTGTCAGCCAGGGAACGTGTTGGAGAGCGGCTTAATCCTGGGGACATTTCCATAAGTAAATAGCTCAAAAGTGACAGAATGTGCTATAAATGAACTCGCAGGAAGCGTGGCCTATCAACCAACAGGACAAAGATGATGGGAGAGAAATGGGACATGTTGGGGCATGCTGGGTAGTTCGGTACAGGGTGACAATGATGAATGTCTGCACCTAAATATAACTGATTTTTATGTTGTTCGCTCATTTACATATTGTTTGTTTAGTTGCTTGTTTGTCCATCTGTCTATCTTCATTCATTTTGAGAATCAGACATGTATTGTTTAGTTCCGCTGTTCTATCTATCTATGTATCTCTCTATCTGTGTATCTATGTATCTATCTATCTATCTATCTATCTATCTATCTATCTATCTATCTATCAGTCATTTTTTCAATTTCTCTCTCTATCTCACTCATTCACTCATCCCATCTGCTGTGTTCCTGAGCGATTCCGTCTCCAGGGTCTATAAACAGTCGTCCCATCTTTCTGGCTGGCCTCTTGTGTTGTTTTGCTGAAAATGCAAGCACTATAGCAGGGTGATAACCTCTCATGCAATGCCACACTGTCTTTTACTGCTAACTAGATACTTCTCTTGAACATAGCCAAGTATCTGCTGGATGTCAGCCACGACTAGTAAACTCTTAAAGCACTCACACCAAGCACAGCCATTTTCCTCTTAAATATCAACACTTGACAGTGTTTCTCTCACACTAACATCTTATTGCTCTTCTGTTTTTTCCCCCTCTCTCTTCTCTTCATTGGCTTCTGTTTCGTTTGTTATCTTGTTAGTCTTATTTCACCAATGAGCCCATATTTCCTTGTATTAATGGTACTAAAGTTGTGGTTGTATCCTTGATGAAGCCTATAAAATTGGCAGCTTAGTTCATATGTGTTTTACTGGCAGTAAAATGATGTTTGCCATGTTTGAGAATAGGGAACAACCCCCAATGGCACAGTGTTTTGTAATGTTAATGAGAACTGTGTCTTCTTTTAGTCCAGCCCACTTTTCCCAACCAGAATTATGTGTCTTTGATGAATTATTGCCATTATGCTGCACTTACTATTGCATTTGCCAAACAGGATGGATTGCGTATGTTAATATGCGTTGTTGTCTTTTTATTTTAGTCTAACTCTTATTTTAGTTACATGGAAAGTGAGGCACCAGCTACGTATACTGTATTTAGGTACATTATGTGCTTTTTAATCTCACAGTTTTCAGTCTTACTGTATTAAATACTCTGTAAAGGGTAAGATACAAGGGTTGTTCATAATCTCTCAGAGACATTTTAAGGTTTAATGGAAGTTTCTGGAGTGTAGGTTTGAAGTATGGAAACTTTAATTTGTTCAGGCTGATATTAATTATACCCTTGCTAATAAGGGTGACACAAAGAAAATGAGCATATCTAAATTCTGTACTCTATGCAACCATTACACCAGACAATAATATGCATGGCTACAGAAATGTCAAAGGGCAAAATTACAGTAGTAGTGTGCCTTCTTTAGCAAACTCTCTACTTAAATTCAATATATAATTAGTAATTCATGAAAGTGCAAATTATCACAAGGAGTAAAAATAAAGTGTCCTTGTTGAATTGTGCTCAGCGTCGTAATAAAATTATATTGAACTGCTGTCAAAACAATTTTTTTTTGCAGTTTTTTTTTTTTTTTTTGGCAGTTGTTGATACCTCTAAAAGGGGTGTGAAAACTTTTGAATAGAATGAAGATGTCTACATTTTTCTTATTTTGACTAAATATCATATATATTTTTTCATTTAGTACTGTCCTTCAAAAGCTACAGAAGATGGCTACATGTTTCCCAGGAAGCAAAATAAGTTCAATTTACCCTGATCTTCAAATTCAAAAAGTTTTCACCCCCCCCAGCTTTTAATGCATAGTTTTTTCTTTCTGGAGCATCAGTGAGCCTTTGAACCTTCTGTAATAGTTGCACATGAGTCCCTTAGTTGCGCTCAGTATGAAAAGATGGATCTCAAAATCATACAGTCATTGTTGGAAAGGGTTCAAATACAGAAAAATGTTGAAAAACCTAAGAATTTGTGGGACCTGAATCATTTTCTAAAAAACAGCGGGCAGTTTAACTCATGAACAACTATCACCAAACAAAAAACAAACAAACCAAAAAAAACACCGCTGTGGATCGTTCAGGTAACAATACAGTGTTATAAATCAAGCGTATGTAAACTTTTGAACAGGGTACACTGTAAAAAACAATTTGTTGAGTCAACCTAAAATAATTCAAGTTCAGTCAACTCAAAAAAAGTTTAGTCAACTTGAAATGTTAAGTTTTACTAAGTGACAACTTGGATATTTGAGTTCATTCAACTTAAAATTTTAAGACAACTGTGTAACAAGCCCAGCTTTAAGTTTAACAAACCAAGTTGTTTGTTTAGTTAACTTAAATATCTAAGTTTTCACTTAGTACAACTTAACATTTCAAGTTGAATAAACTTAAGTTGACTCAACAAATTGTGTTTTTTTTGTTTGTTTGTTTTTTTATAAGTGTAATTTTTATAAGTTCAACCATTATTTTCTCTTGTGGACTGTATGTCAATGTATTTTATGTGAAATATCTTATTCACGTCAGGACTAAAAAAATAACTTGCATTTTGTATGATTCCTCTTATTTTGGTAAAAGAATTAACATTTTGTAGATTTTGCAAGGCGTATGTAAACTTTTGATCTCAACTGTAAATAATTAACTTCTAGATGGATCCACACACCCCTAGCAACTGCAGCAGACTTTGCATACATTTTATTTCTCCCTTTCATTTTTTGTTTCTCAGTTTGTGTTCGCCTGGTTTAATTTATGGACTTCCATGAGTGTTTAGCCCCTTTCAACTTTTCTGTTGATTTTGTTTAGCTATCTGCCAGGTGATGTAGCTGAGGGCTCCTGTTCTGATGACAGATTGGAGGAAAGAAGGAGAATGGGGAAAGGGGTGAGTTGCCGTGGAGAGGACTGTCCCATATATAGAGATGAATCTTCTCCACCAGGCCTGCTGCGTTAACACGGCCACAACCGGACCCATAAATTACCCCTCTAGGCGTTTTATGGGCCCTGGTGAAACCTTCTTGGCTCCCTCCTCTGTTCACATCTACAGCCGAAGAGATAAATCATCTCTCTTGCTCCCTCCATCTCCCCAAAGATGCTTACTCTCACCACTCTTTCCACCGTTCCTTACTTGCCGATGCGGTTCAAGTCCAGAGAAGGGTAAACATTGGAAAAACACAGAGCTTAGCTGGTCAGCTGCATCCGTTGGAGGAGGTAGACAGGGTTGTTATGATGCTCCTGGGAGAGCAGAGCTGGATTAAACAGGTGTGGGCAAGACTTGAAGGATGATAAAGGCCCATTGCTGAATCCCACAGCCCCTGAAGAAGAGTAGCCATTAGGGACTCGGAGGTCGGCAGGGTTGTTGACAAAGCAGCCTCCGAACGTGCTGTTTGTAAGGAACTCGTGCAGTCTTCTGGATGTATACCACGTGTACTTGGACAGAGAGAGAGAGTTTCAGGAATAGATCACTGGATCTTTAAAGGGCATGTTAAAATGCCTCTTCGCTTTTTGTAGGGTTAGTTAAAAATTGTTAGGCTTAGTTCACCCTTCAGTGAATATGAGAATAGGCATCTGCTGTACAATGAAACTGGAAGGTTGTTCCAACAAGAACCAAAAATAATAGTACAGTAAAATCATTATAAATAATGTCCGTATTTTATATTATAAGCTATAATATTATATTATATCATAGATTTATTATGTATTTTATACACATTAGAAGATGATTTCAAATTATGATTCCATTGGAAAACATTGGTTTCCATTCACTTTCATTGTAAGGAAAAGAGAACATCTGAAAATCTGTTAAGCTTCCCAACATTCCAAGAAAGAAAGGAAGTCATTAAAGGTTAGAATTACACGTTAAATTATGATTTTATCATTGATTTCACATGGTGATTTTATTGGAAACCATTGGTCACCATTCACTTTCATTGTAAAGAAAAGGGAACGTCTAAATTTCTACTAAACTTTCCCTTTTGTCTTCCAAAGATAAAGAAGTCATTAAGGGTTGGATTTGTATTTTATTTTATTTTTTTGGATGACCTATCTTTTTAACAGACATTTTGGGCCTGTGGACTTGATCCAGAAAGAACCATGGAAAAATCCAGCTGCTTTCCCTTCCATTTTCCCCCCCATCATCCTTGTCCAGAATCATCAGTCCAAATTTCTGGGAGACATTTTGGCAGGAAGTAGATTTAAGAGGGAAAACTAATCAGCCAGACAACATTTTTTTAAAAATGTTATTTCATGCTCTAAATACTCCTCCCTCACCTTCATCATTTTCATTATATCTCAGCACAAAGAGTTTAGTTCACATTTCATGGTATAACCATTGTGATAAATTTTGTTTTAGCCTATTTTGTGCTTCAATTGGAAAGTATAATCTGTGGTCTACTCCGATAACTGTTATACACGTTCCGTCGTGCTCCACACTCCAGGACTTACAGGGCTCAGGGGGCTTTTCTTTGGCCTATTGTTATATCTCTTAATAAGGATTTTTTGCTTGCTTCATATTTTTTTGTGAATTGTGTGGAAGTGAATAGGAAGGTTAGAGATTAATGAGAGATAGAAGCTATTTCTCACATCTGTAAGTGCTGCTGCTATTCCTGGGCTGGTGAAAGATTTCTTGTAGAGGAGGAGAGCACCTCTAAATGAGAATTAAATATTTCTTTTTTTCTTTGATTTTAATCTCAGGAGGCTTTTTTATACTTATTACGAGCAATATTAACAGTATCCTAGCTTATACTACTAAGTATTATACAATGAAACAATTCCAATTCTCTCATTTTGTGCTGCACTTGTTCCAAAAGCTGTTAGTGTCTTTATGAGTGTTCAGTACCATTAAAGTACATTGATTCTTTTTAAATTCCACTCCATTACCGTAATAGCCTTTACATCCTTAAAACCACGTTCATGTGCTTTAAGCATTTTTCTTAGTTCAACTCATAGAAGTAGAAGATACTAAAAAGTTAGCTAGATGTGTTGCAATGGTCAAAGATGCACATTTAGTGCATCATTAAGAAAGACCAGGATCACCGAAAAAAATAATATAAACATAGATAATGGAGTAGCAAAGAAGGGAAAATTAGGGGCCTGTTTAGTTTGTGTCTGATAAAATGCAAAAGCAATCAGCAGCTCTGCACAAGCCACACACCTCAGTCATGAGAGCTGCTGGTGTTATTTGATGAGGTTGACAGTGTTCTTCTTTCTATTTATGCACACCAGCTATTACACTTATCTCACAGGTCAAAAAAACATAACACACCCAAGCAAATCCCTCATTATGAAAAGCTTTGAAACTGGGCTTTTCTTGCTGAAGTTTAAATATGCATATCTTGTTTCCCTCAAAATTAAATTTATTTTTGATAAAGGACCTGCTTAGTATGACCTACCTACATTATCTCAAACAATTATTGTCCAAAACAATTCATTTGACAGACTTGACATATTATGCAGTTGACATATTTTGCTCGACAACACTTACTATAATAGAATTACAATTTAATTACTTTTTTTTTTTTTCTTTTTCTTTTTTTTTTTTTCCAAGTTGTCACAGCAACGGCCTACTTAGTATGACCTATTTAAAGTTGACAAATTGTGGTTGACACCAATTACTTAAATTTGAAATGCTACAAGTTCATTTTATAGAAATGTAATGTGTTTTGGGATAATTTGCCTCATATTAGCTAGTAGCTACAGTAGTAACATCAAAACATGTCTATAGCATTTAATATAAGTCAAAATATGGTTATTTTGTCAGCACAATCTGAGAAACAGATTGAGAGCATCCTGTTTTCTTCACTGAAGTCAGATTTCGATTTGTCAATATCTGTAATACACCTTTGACACGTTACATTTGTATCTGATGTATTAAGGGATAGACAAGGAAAACACATTTTGTGGTACAATGAAAGAAATAATCAGTTTTGTAGCCTGTTTTGTCCCAGTTTTCAAGACTCGATGATCTGTTCCTGTGTAATGAGACTTTGGCATAATATTAGCATTGTTCTGTGTGTGTCTAGCAGTTTTTATTAAGACAGTTTGATAACTATAATTCCGCAGCTTTAGATCTGATGGATACTGACAGTTCGAGGCCTGTGTCAGAGTCTGATTATTGGATGTCGGAGATGAAACAAGATACAGTGTCTTTGTGATGGAGGCCACATTTTCAGAGTTGATAGCACTGTAATCCCATAATGGAATCATTATCAGGTTTGATACTCTCTGGAGAAAGTCTTTTAAAAGGTTTCAAAAGGTGAAATGAAGGACCAGCTGCGTTCCAGCTTGAAATTCCACACCGTGTGAGCTTTAGCCAACAAAACCAAAGGAAGCATTTCACTAAAAATGGTTATTTTCAGAATACAGACTTTTTTTAGTTTTCCAAATTGTTCATGCAGAATCCGTCCGACAGTTTTAAGCAAAGTTATGCTCACAGCCGTCGCGCTCTGCCTGCGCTTATCACCATGGATGGTTGAGCGCCGGGGAAAAGGAAAGGAACAGTTGTTAGTTTATAATAGGTGGTGTGCATCAGCTGAGGAATGTGTATTAAAATCGGGTTTGACATTCACTTTACTGCATGTCCAGACTGGTAGCGGGAAGCATTAGTCTCTAGTAATGCCTTGGCAACGCCGTGCCCACGGCTTGCCTCTGAAATGTGTGGCATTAGTTTCCCATCAGTCTGCGCGCAGCACTGGTTATCATAATAGTCACATCCCTGTACGGATCGCATGTGTACATTTGCGAAATTGTCCATTACCTTCTCTGAAATACACAGAGGTATGGAGCGTTTTGCTGTCCGGAGGCTTTTAAAAGCAGAAACTTTACCTCCGTGAGGCCACTCTTTACGATATCAGCATTCACATTACAGGCTCATTAACAAGAAAAATGGTACTCAATAAAACCAGTCACACTGCAAAATAAACTTCAATTAAACAACCTTATTTTCCCCATTAGAGAGGTTTGCTGCCTTTAGGGGCTGGAGAAGATAACTCTGCTGCTCTCTCTCCATCTGCTGTGGCGAATGAGGCCCCTGTCTCAGACAAACACATTAGCTGGCATCTGTTTGGGGCATCAGCCTTTTTGGTTGAGTGGAAGCTAGAACAGGTAGAGGGGCATAGAATGGGGTTGCGGGGCTTCCACGGTCAGATGAAAACCTGGAAATAAAGGCAGAACTTTGTGGCATCTGGATGCAAGTGTGAAATCAGTGTGTTATTTCAAAGTCTTGTCGCTTTTGTCGGCAATGGGTGCTTGACTCTGTCATAGCCTAGAAAGAACAGAATTCAAAAATTTTGATTTACAGAGCTTGAAATGTCATGGACATTGTTACAATCTTTGAATTTAGTTAAAATCTTGGATGTCTTGGGTTTGATTCATAGGGAATGCATCAACTAATCAGGTGTATACCCACTGTTGACTGCAAAAGTTGGCTTGGATAAAAGCGTCTGTCAAATGCATAAATGTAAATTTAGTGAAAGTGACATGACGTGTATGGTGTCCCATACTCGGAATTTGTGCTTTGTATTTAACCCATCCAAGTGCGCACACACAGCAGCACTGAGTAGTCACACACACACTGCGTGAACATACACAGTGGGCAGCGATTTTTGCTGCAGCTTCCCAGGAGCAGTTGGGGGTTGAGAGTCTCACCTCAGTCGTGAGATTGTGGGTGAAGGAGAGCGCTTTACATTCACTCCCCCACCTACAATCCCTGCCAGTTCCGAGACCCGAATCTGCGTCCTTTGGGTTACAAGTCTGACCTTCTAACTATTAGGCCATGACAACCCCGTTATGCCCTCGTTATGCCCCGCTACTTCCCCATTATGCCCTTGTTATGCCCCTGTTACGTTCCTCGTTATGCCCCTGTTAAGCCCCCGTTACATCCATTGTTGTGGGTAACGCATTACAAGTAACGTGAGTTACATAATATTACTTTTTCCAGGTAGCTAGTAAAGTAACACATTATACTTTACATTATAATAACGCTAGTTACTTTTCCCCTCATTTATTGATTAAAAGCTCTCCTGTCCCCATGTTGAGAGAAATTGGGAGTAAGATGTTAGTTCTTGAATAAATGTGAACATGCATAAATTCGTCTCACTTGCAAAAAACAGATTCAGTATTCTTCTAAATGAATAAAAACAGTGAAATGCAACTCAGCATATATGTTAAATAATACAAATATCCTTCTATATATCCTAATATACATTTAATCCCATTTTATTAACCAGTGTCTTTGCTGCCGACCTGCGATGATCCAGTTCAACCATACTAATAAGCAAAAATTACTCAAGATAATCTAACATTTGTTTTCCTTTTTTTATTGTTGAAGAGTTGACATTTTCTTCTATGGTCTACTGTCGTGACGTGAACTTACTTTTCTCAAAGCCTGAGGCTTTTGATGTAAAAAGGCTTTTACATTTCCCAAAAATAAAACTTTTAATATTAAAAACAAACAAGCAAGCCCTGCCCAGATTTAAAAAGTAAAACGCAAAAGTAAAGTGACGCATTACTTTCCATAAAAAGTACATAAAACATAATTAGTTACTTTTCTAGGGAGCAACTCAATATTGTAATGCATTACTTTTAAAAGTAGCTTTCCCTGACACTGGTTACATTCCTGTTATTAGCCTCGTTATGCCCTTGTTATGCCCCTGTTACGTTGTTATGCCCCTGTTACATCCTCATATTGCCCCTATTATGCCCTCGTTATGAACTTGTTACGTCTCCATTATGCCCCTGTCACGCCCCTGTTATGTCCCTGTTACGTCCTAATTATGCCCCCGGTATGCCCTTGTTATGCCCGTTACTTCCTTGTTATTCCCTGTCCCAGTTACGCCCCTTTTAGGCCCTGTTATGCCCCAGTTACATCCCAGTTATGCCCCTGTTATACCTCCGCTATGCCCGTCATACCGCTTTGTGCCCTTGTTATGCCCGTTACATTCCTGTCATGCCCCTGTTACATCCCTGTTATGCTCCTGTTACACCCCGTTATCCCTCCACTGCGCCATTTTACGCCCCTGTTATGTCCCCGTTATGCCCGTTACACCCCAGTTATGCCCCTGGTACACCCCGTTATGCCCCTGTTATCCCTCCGCTATGCCTGTTATGCCCCTGTTACACTCCCGTTATGCCTCTGTTACATCCCTGTTACGCCCCCATTATCCATCTGCTATGCCACTTTTACACCCCTGTTACGCTGCCGTTATGCCTGTTACGCCCTTGTTACACCCCCATTATGCCCTCGTTATGAATAGTTACACCCACTATTTATTCAGCTAGAATTTGCCTTTTGTGGGTGCAATCATTTTAAATTGATTTAAAAAAATTCTCAAACTAGTAATCATGAAAGACTGCCACAGTCTCTAATAGTATAATAAATCTTTATAATATATGTTTTAAAGTTATGCTTGGCCTTAAAATATTTCATCACTAGAAATTGCTTTTTGAAAGTGCAACCTGAATTTTAAAACCCCTCAGTAATCATGAACGACTGGAGGAGTCAAGGAAATTCATTGGTCAAAAGGTGTGGGAACACTGGGTGTAAACTTATATGTGTTTTTGAATGTAATAATGGAGGTTAATGTAATATTTGCATGTAGCAAAAATGCAGTGTGAATATTCAGTGTTAAAATATGTGCAAAATTAACTGCGTTGAATGGGCACGGAGCATAGCGGCGCATGATATTTTAACATTCTGTACATCTTGTTCTTAACATAATTCCCTCATTTTCCAGCCAACTTCAACAGCTATGTTTAACAAGAAGCAGTTGTGGCGCTCAGGTGAGAATAACAGCAGGTTGAGCTGACGGCACTAACTGTGACTCAGAGCCCGTCATGTGAAAAACGGCCTTGTGCAGGTTTGTGTGTACATACTCAGAGGCTAAATTGAAGGATTAATGTTGCCACACACCGGATACACACGTCTGCTCTCGGCTGTCACTTAACCTCTCCACCTCAAGTGTGAGACATGAACCCATAGTTTCAGCATCAATGCAAGCCCTTTTATTGTTTTTGAACAGATGGTATTATGCCCTCCTCTCTTTCTTTCTCTCTCTCAACATATTTAAAATCTCTCCTTACAACATTCTCCTTGGAGAGACTAAATGCAAACACCCAGCTTCCCTCTGATAGAGAGGTTGTGTTAGCCTGCTGATGAAACACTGATCCGCTGTGTTTAACTGTTATTAGGGGTGTTTGCTAAGGCAAACATAACTATTACTGTAGAAATTGAACAAATTCTTAAATTCAATTTTGTTGTGTACTGTAACGCATTCTGTACTGTATGTACTACATGTATGAATAATTTAAATTGCACATTGATCAGACTTATGGTCTATTTTTTACCCTGCAGATAATAAAATAGGCCAAACATACCTTAGTTTTGAGTTAAAAAGTGATTTGAATTTAGAAAACAAGGCAAAATTTATTCCCTCAGTGATCGTGTTTGCTTGTGATCACACTCTGCAGTAAGCAACCACATAGCAACATGCTAAAAATATTTAGAACACCTTAGCAATTCTACAGTAACACCTTGGCAACAACCTTCAATAGCAACATCCAGAACACCTTAGTCTGTTTCTGGTGTCACAGAGCAGAAATGTCTTACTTGAAAGTTCCTCTGTTGAATGAAACTTTGAAATGAGAGAGCTGTTGTGTATGTGTGGCAGTCTGGATGACCCTCTGCCCACCGGAGGATCTATTTGCGTAAGCCATTAATTGGGGAGAATCTGGATGAGGAGGTGGCTGGGGCGGAAGGGGGGCAGGAGCGTAATTACAGGCCTGCAAAAGTGTCAGAAGCTGCATTAGGCCACATCAAGCTCCCGTCTCCCCTATGAAAAATTAAATATGAAAATATGCAAATAAGCCCCGCTCTGAGCTCTTAGGAAGACTTCCTAGGGCACGCCGCTAACAGACTTGTTATGATTCAAAGCAGGGCCATTGTTATGTATATTCATATCACCACGCTTTAAGACTCATGGAGACAATGAGGCAGAAAGACCTTTTTGCACTTTGACTTGAGTGTGATTATGATTAATATTTGACTACGCTTCCTCAACACAAGTGATCTAATTAATTCCGTCGCCGTGATTGACGGCGGCTACACATGTACGCTTAGAGGCGAGCGAGTTTTTAGGTGAAGCTTTTCGAAGACGCCCCAAAGTTTACCTCGAGAAGTGTCACAACTCCAGGAGACAAATTACCCATGTTCAGTGTCTTCTTTAATTGCTGCGCTGCTTCTATTTGCACAGTGACCCTTGCATGCTGAATGCTGTCTGTGACGCTGATGAAACACTCCCTCCCCCCTCCACACTGTACCAATGCTTTTAAAGTCTAAGCATTAAGGACAGATGGGCGGCATTGTGTGAGTGGAGCTCTTGAGCTTCACACATTGTAGGTGTTGATGTTGTCAGGTTGCAGTGACACACTTTTGTAAAATGTTGGCCCATCCTCCCATTTATAGATTCTTGTTCTCTCGTTTTCACTTACACAGTTGGTTGCTTGTGGACCGTCAGGAGGACAATCAAAACCTCTTTGTCTTCCTATTATAAGCCGGGTTTCCATCCAAAGTTGCGAATTTAACCTATGCGCAAAAATGCGCGTTTGCGAATAAGCACAGTTTCCATCAAACTAATCAAAGAGAACAAAATCGTTACTTCCTGATAAACTGCCACTAAATATTGCGAAGAAAAGTAGGAGAAGCTACTGAATATAATTATTTTCATATATAAAAAAATACTTCCACCTCAAAACACAATAAATTCGGTAACTGCTTTCAGAGGCATAATGCGAGCTGTTTGTTTATAATGCGAAGACAGTTCTGGGAGGCAATTGTACAGAAATATTTTGATGACAGACTTTGCTCAGGCATTTCAGAATGTTCATAACAATATTTCAGATGCTGTGCAATGAGATCAGTCTGCTGGTAAGTCAACTTATTCCATCCCATCGCGCAAAGTCACGTGAATTTTGTGGACGTGATGGAATTTACTCGCAAAATGCATTTTTATCTGCTATTATTCACATTAACCCTTTATTGCACAGTTCAGAAACTACCTCAAGTAAGCGTAAAAACTGTTTTTCGAATTAAGGGATCCCCCCCAAATTTTGGCGTTTCTGATTGGGTACTTCAAAATGCGCATAAAAACAGGGTAATGAAAACATAGCTATAGACTCATATACAAAATGATCCTGTTGTTTTTACAGGGGGAAAAAGAATCTGGGAGCTGTGGTTGCCAAAATAATTCTGTTTAAAAAAAAATAAATAAATAAAATGTTTACTGTTTTTGTTCCAGTTCATGACAGTTAGGGTATGTCGAAAAACTCCCATCTCATGTTCTCCCTCAACTTCAAAATCGTCCTATATGGCTGTTTTACCATTTTTGTTGAGGGTGTTTGATATTCTTTGCATGTTCACTTTGCAAAGACTGGGTCAGAACTTCCGCAATGATGTAGGATGATTTTGAAATGATTTTTGAAGTTGAGGGTGAAAATATGTTTTTTCGACATGCCCCAACTGTCTTGAGTCAGAATACACAGAGTTCAAAGACTGCAAGGCAAAATGAACGTTTGAAAATAAAAGGTATATAAATTGTATTTTTTAAATGTAAATAATCGATCGTTTCGCAAGATAAGACCCTTCTTCCTCGGCTGGGATCATTTACAACCACATTTGGGATCATTTGAAGCCGCATGCCTTTTAATTAATGCCTTTTGGAAGTTCAAAATCGGGGCACCATACCAGTCCATTATATGGGGACAAAATGCTGAAATGCTTTCCTCAAAAAAAACACATGACATGAACATCGTGGATGACAAGGGGGTGAGTAAATTATTTGTAAATTGTTGTTCTGGAAGTGGAGTTCTCCTTTAACACTGTAATTTACCAATACAGGATGTCCGCGAGTCCTTAAAAAGTCTTTAAAAAATGTCTTAAATAAAATTTTCTTAAAAAAAAAAAGGCCTTAAAAAGTCTTAAATTGTCTTAAATTCAGATTGGATGGGTCTTAAAAAGCTTTTGGTCACATTACTTCTAAAATACCTTAACTCTGACTGACCTAATGTCTGTTTACAATCATTGGACAGACCAAAGATTCCCAGAACATTTCTTATTTGTGTTTAAAACATTGATCTCATAACATTATTTATTACAGTTGTAATTTTGCAGTGCAAATTATTTAATTCTAACTGGTAATTTAGTTTTCTTTTTACATTAAACACAATAAATATTTCATATATGCATGTAATATAATGTGTATTGCCACCGTAATAACAAAAGTGGAAAAAAGAAAACAACATAAAGAATCGAAGTGTATAATAAAGTAGCCTTTCCACAAGCGGAGGCACATGCTGGTATATAGAAAGTGCACAGTGTACTAAACTTCAAAACAGTTTTTAACTTTGAAAAATGGTATGTATAACCAGTACCATAACAGAATATTTGAAAAATGTGGGATTGGATCTATTATAGTCTTTCTGGATTTAGTAAGTGAACTTAAAAAAAAAAAAAAAAAAAAAAAACATTCAGATGTTTCTGTCAAACTGAAATTTGTCACTTTTCTCTTTTCTCTTCATTCAGCTCTGTAAAAGCAGGATTTCTGATGGTGTAGCTGTAGTGTTTTGCAGTATAACCTTGAGTTGCAGTTTCTTTGTGTTTAATATAAGCACTTAAGGGGCCTTACAATACTTGGAGTTTCACTTCCTCCTTTATTTCCTGTCTTTTCGTTTTCATGAGTTCATAGGGCCTGTCTCTGAATGCTGCGCACAGTACATCATTGCGTTTGTAATAATAATGGTCTTTGGTGTTTCAACCTTGTAGTCAAAAAGTGTCTAGGAAAAGAAAATTCTTAGATATCAGTAACTCCCATGGTCACCAATGGCAGATGCCAGATTTAGAATTCACTTTGTTCTTTTCCTAACTTTTTCCCCCTCAAGCAAAGTTAAACAAGAAACCTGATTTTATTTATTTATTTATTATTTTTTTTAAGGATAAAGCTCCACTTAAAACCAGTTCATTCATTTTTTTTGAGTTAAAGAGAAAAACTTCTACAAGTTATTGTTGTGTGTATTATCAACAGTAAATGCGGTATATGAACATATCCAATTAATTGTGTCTTCTGTACTGCTTTTCTCCACACGTCCTTGACATGAGCCGTTGACTGCCTCGCGCCCGCGCCCGCACGCTTGATTCTATTAGTACCGAATTATCTCTCCGTAGCAGATGACTTGTTAATGAACAGCAAAGATTCTGCGCGTCCTCTGTGAGTTGCGCTCAATACCGAATCTGAGCCGTTTGCCCTTCTGAATGGCCTTTCTAAACTAATGTGAGGCTGTTTTTGTTGTACAAACTCTTTCAGTGTCTTGTTGCTCTTGTGGTACCAAAAAAAAAAAAAAAAGTCTGAGTCACAGCTGTTAGATGTTTATGTATGTGGATTTGGGAAACGACATGAGAGATTTTCCCCTTAGCGATTTTGCTTTGCTTTGGGCCTTGGCCCCTCGAGTTTGTGTCTGTCTTTCACTTCAGATGGTTTTTCTTAACTTATCTCTTTCTTTCTTGCAGTCTCTCTGACTCTTAGTGTGAGGGCATATGACTTGCCTTACCTCCAGCACCTTTCTTCTCCAAGAAACCAAGTATTGCTGGATCTCCAGCATTCTCGTGTCTTCTTTACTTGCGTGCTCCAGCTCCACACTAATAGATTTAGCTGCCAGGCATCAAATCACCCAGTTCTGTCCCTCACCGCTCAATTATTTAGATGCCGCTTCTTATGCAAATGATGTGCTATATAGGATATCCTTATTCCTCTTCTCCCTCTCTCGCTCTCTCTCTCTCTTCAGGCGGTTATATGCGCTTACACACCAGACAACCTCTAGCCTGGTTGGATTTGACACATGGCGTGTTGGGGGATGAAGCACGCTGCCTCTTTGCGATCCCTCATCTCCCTGTATGTGCAGCTCCATCAAACCCAGACTATTAGAGTCTGATCCAGCCAGCTCTCCGTTTACAAGCTCTAAAACTCTCCGGTGGTTCCCTAGCAACAGCTGCAAGCCGTGTTCCCATTTTCACTGTATTTCTCTGTTGCCTAGTTACGCAAGCTTAGACACAACCGCAGCGTTTGATTGCCGTACAGACTCGTGATGCTTGATTTCAGGCGCTGGATTGATAGACTATAGTCCTGGAGATGTTGCTTTCAGATAAAGGAAGATGGCACACCTAGATCTGTGTTCAGTTTTGGATCTTTTTTTAGTTACAGACATTCATGTCTCTTTATTTTCCGTTCTCTGAAGTTCCAGGAAGGTATGCGCTAGTGCTGGACAACAATTAATCGCGATTAATCGCATCCAAACTAGAAGTTTTTGTTCATATAATATATGTGTGTGTACTGTGTATATTTATTATGTGTATATATAAAAACACACACATACAGTATTGAAATATTGAAAATGTTTACATGTATTTGCATTAGTCTTGTCACAACACCAAAATTTTGAATTCGATACAATACCTGACTAAAATATCACGATACTACTACTGAACCAATACTATGAAAAAAACAGAACAATAGGAAAAGTAATTGAATTATAGATGGTCCAAATGGAGATCATAGTTATTTTATCTATTAAAACAAAGCATTTCATCCCCCCTTTAAAAAAAAAAAAAAAGTGAAATAATAATATTCACATGCCAGTGCCACTACACAGGAATATTACATTAAAACAATATTTATCAAAAAGCATGTCTAATTAATTGAAATCATGAAACTTGCAGAATTTAAAGCAATTATTAAAAGTTGAACAAAAATTATGTTTTTAAGGCCCTGTGAAATATGTTTTATTATTTTTCACAAATTCAGTTTTGCTTATGAATCTCTATCCATTAATTTTCTGAACTCTATTTTAATTGTTTAATTATGTTTTAATAATCAAAAGCATGTCTAATGAATTTATAAAGGATAATAAACAAAGAATTCATTTATTATAAGCTATTTATTTATTTTTTCAGAAATACTGTGAGTATTTATAATTTTCTGGTAAATAAATTCTGGTAAATATTTTTTTCTGGTAAATATTCCTTAAACATTGTCTTTTTTTTTATTAGTTGTAGTAGTACTACTATCTTTTTATTAAATAATATGTGAATATATTTCTGACTGTCAAGGTAAACCAAACTTTTATTTTGACGGGTTGCTGTTAAGACCTTTAGGGTCTTCATTATATGACGATAGTTTTCCGCAAAAGAAACGGTGAAATGCTCATGAAGTGACTCTCAGAGAAGTTCCAGAGATTATGTTCATGAGTTCATGTACTCATAAATTGAGGCGGCAGAGGCTGAAAACACCACGAACATCACGCGTATGTGTGTAGTAAACGAAAATGTGCGTCTGCGGCATTCACTAACACAGACACGCTGAAATGCGTCTCTTATTAATATGCATTCGTACCGTTTTTAAAAGCAGGGTATCGTGATACTTTTTAAGTACCGGTATATTGTGCAGCACTAATTTGCATGTATATATTTATATTCATATAATTTATATTATATATATATATATATATATTAAAAACATAACATTTTTCTTACATGCATATGTGTGTCTTTATATACAGTGGCATGCTGAAAATGTGAATAATTTTCATGCAAAATGCATGTTATTTAAGTTGGCTTGAGAAAGCCAACTTACTGAAATCCGACTTAAACTTAAAGTTATTAAGTTGGCTTGAGAAAGCCAACTTACTGATATGCTACTTAAACTTAAAGTTGCTACTTAAACTTAAAGTTATTATTATTATTATTCTTCTGAGACTAAATTTTCTGACTGCTACTCCTCCTAGAGCTTTAACTCTACAAACTCCAAACTCAGCCCAGATCTTCAGACTGGTCTGACTCGAGTTGCTATATCTTTTCTAACTGATCCGACTTACAGTTTTCCTAAAAATCCCGATTAAAACTGGGAAAAATCCCATAGACTTACATTGACGGAATGTTCAAATGAGCCAGCACTTTTCAAATTTCAACTGTCAAAATCCCCAGAATCCTTTGAGACTCAATCAAACTTCCCTTCTATGTACTGTATTTCTAATCCATTTAAACCCATTCAAACTCATCTATCTATCTATCTATCTAACCATTACTAACTATCTATGGCTAGCAACCAGAATCATGCTAGCAACTTTGCTAATCATGCTAGAAACATGCTAGCAACTTTGCTAATCATGTTAGAAACATGCTAGCTACTGGCTAATCATGCTAGAAACATGCTAGCAACTTTGCTAATCATGTTAGAAACATGCTAGCAAAACTGGCTAATCATGCTAGAAACATGCTAGCGACTGGCTAATCATGCGACATGCTGGTCATGCTAGAAACATGCTAGCGACATGCTAATCATGTTAGAAACATGCTAGCAACTTTGCTAATCTTGCTAGAAACATGCTAGCGACATGCTTATCTTGTTAGAAACATGCTAGCAACATGCTAGTCATGCTAGAAACATGCTAGCGACATGCTAATCATGTTAGAAACATGCTAGCAACTTTGCTAATCATGCTAGAAACATGCTTATCATGTTAGAAACATGCTAGCAACATGCTAGAAATGCTAAAAAAACATGCTAGCGACATGCTAATCATGCTAGAAATATGCTAGCGACATTCTAGTCATGCTAGAAACATGCTAGCAACTTTGCTAATCATGTTAGAAACATGTTAACGACATGCTAGTTAAGCTTGAATCATGCTAGCAACTTTGCTAATCATGTTAGAAACATGCTAGCAACTGGCTAATCATGCTAGAAACATGCTAGCAACCTTGCCAATCATGCTAGAAACATGCTAGCAACTTTGCTAATCATCCTAGAAACATGTTAGCAACTTTGCTAATCATGCTAGAAACATGCTAGCAACTGGCTAATCATGCTAGAAACATCCTAGCAACTTTGCTAATCATGCTAGTCATGCTACAAACATGTTAGCTACATG